>NW_028301547.1:13792500-13810000 GCF_042242905.1 Orbicella faveolata | reverse complement strand
AAATTGATAAAGTTCCTGTATCAAAAGCAAAGTTAAACCTTTTTATCATGTCAAGATGCAATTCTTTCCAAAAGATTTATCAAACTCTGCAGGTAATACATCTGTTTCCGGCGATTTTTCGTTTTGGAAATCATCAGTTAACGCTTTTAGGCATTCTGTACAGCGGAAACCTTAATTTCCTTCACACATTTGCAGTTCCTTATTCTCTAGAGGGGTAATGTTTTCGAAGAAAACGAAAGCTGCATCGTTTGAGTTTTCAGGGTGCGTATAGCCGAAGTGTAAAGAGCTTTACAATATTCCATTTGCTCTCGCAGAATCTCGAATTGATCATTTGTGACGGTACCGTTTGTCTTTCCACTAGATTAGAACGTGGATGCTAACCATAGTAACATGTAAGAAACCTTACTTCAAGGGGGATAGATACAAAGTACTTCAGCCTTATCTCAAATTGGCCAACAAATACGCGAATTAGCTAACAAATATGCGACATATAGGCCCGGGTCGCACTAGAGCCAATTTTGTTTGTATAAGTACGTAATAAATCTGTCGACAAGTAGCGTAAAATAAGTGCGATCCCCGGTTTCAAAAACTTGCCACATTTTTGCGGATTGCCAAAATTTCGCCAATCTTCAAAGAAGCCGAAGTGATGCCTCGGGGGCTTCCAAATTTTGGCAAAGCAAGCAATTTTGTTTTGTTTTGTTTGGTTTGTTTTAACCATTTAACTGTCATATTTTTTAAAACATGTCTGGATAAAATTACGGCGAGGAAATGACTTTGACGGCTAGTTCAGTTTGGCGCGTGCGATGGCGGGACAAAATCATTTTTTACCCGGTCCATCTGACGCCCGGGAGGGTACTTTGGGAATTTCTGGGTGGGGATGTGCCGCTGGGACACTGGAACCCTTAGCCTATACCAATCTTTAATCGTTAATCTTTAATCATTATTTATACAAGGTAAAAACATCAGGTAGAAAAGATTACATAGTAATGCCTAAAAATCCAAATCCTAACATTATATTAACTTACATTAATATGCCACTTAAGAAAAATCCTGGTTTCCATGAATGCCGTGTTTAAAAATTATGGTAGAGAAGGCGTTTAAATTTGTTTAATGAACCAGACTCTCTAATGTTAGTCAGAGCTAGTTCAGTTGAATTTTGCTACCCTATACTAGAGTAAACTCCCCAAATCCCCCCATCTATCGATACTGTTGAGGCTGATTTGTGTAAATTTAAACTTGGCGATTTGATTGTTTTAAATTTTAGAGTGGCAATTTCTGGTTACCTTAGTCTAGATAAAATTTTCAACCAACTAGTCAGTTTTATGAAAAATGATACCCTATTCTAGACTCAAACGCTAGCGCTCTGATTTATATACCCTATCCTAGAGTAAACTGCTTGAAAACCATATCCTTCACAGCGGCACATACCTGTATGGCCCATATATGGCAGTTCCCCACCCCCATCCCCGGATCTGACGTTTTTTACAGTTATTTCAATGCAAACGAGGAATATGAGCGGCGTTTTTATTCACATTCTTGTGACTTGTACCCTGGATCCGGTTACTGGCAGCAGTTCAGAAGAGATGGCTTCAGCGAGACAATCTTCTTCGATCGCAAGTGGCGCAAGCAACAACACAAACGCAAGCCGAGCAAAATCTGCTCGTCCAATTATGGACCGAAATCACGAGATGCTAGAGGAGGGGGGTGAATAGGGGTATGCAAATCCGCCGATCCGTGCCTTTTTTTCGCCAAATCCGTCGATCCGCCAATATTTTTGTTCAAATCCGAAATCACAACCACATCCGGAAACAGAAGTGTAAAAGTTCGAAGGTAAACTGGTAAATGTGAATGGCAATGTTAATTTCGCACAAATAATAAAGAAGGCAACATACTTGACGACTATATCACAGTGCAATTCCAATGAAAGTCCCACACCTGAGTTTAAATGGGCTTCGTTCGAAAAAAAAAAAAAATTTGGATGAACTCATTAACATACCGACCAAGGCTGAAGAAAGATCTATGATCCAAATTTCGTTTAGGACCCAAGATTCGAACATCAAGACAGGCACAATCCGGAATCCGTGCCAAAATTCACAGCCGATCCACGAATCACTGTGTTTTCAAAATCCGCGAATGCACTCGATTTACCGCAAAAATCCACAATCCGTGCGCTTTTTAAGGCCAAATCCGTCGATCCGAAAACCTACTGTCGCCCCTCCTAGAGAGCGGAGAGTCAAGAACATGCAGCGTGGAGAAAAATCTGCGAAGAGTTAAACTCTCGCATGGAAACTAATAAAATACTTAATTGAGAAATTTAGATCTTGTGACGTGTATTTCAATCAGTAACGTTTTGGTTCCAACATGTTGGTCTAATGCGACCACTGCCAAAATTTGGAACTTGCGAAATTTTTGCCAATATGTTTCCTCGCTAAAAATTGGAAATATTTGAATTCGCTCTGGGACGATCCGGATGCCGACGTTTAGGGCCGTCGATAAAACCAGGAACATGGAACATTCCGGAACATCCCGGAACATTCCGGAACATCGAATAATTATCATAATTACGCGAAAAATATATAAAATTGAATTTTAAAAATTAAATTAAACAAAAATAAACTGGTATAAGCTCGGAAAATAGAAACAAAACAAAAACATAAAAAAGGAAAAATGAAAGAAAAATGAAAGTGACTGCAATGAGTGAAGGCTAGCAACTAAGAAGAGTAATCCATTCCTTCCAGTCGTTCACCGTCAGTTAAATCAGGTGACTGTCCTTTATTCCCAGATTTCGTTCTTCACAGAAAATTAAGGTGGTGGCGTTCGAACTCCTCAATCAGACCTAAAAGTATGGGTACACGAGTGTGATTTCTTTATTCAATTCATTACGTCAATACAAAGATATGCGTATTGAAGAAATAGTTTCTCCATGAGATAGAAATAGAAACTCTTTGGCATCGAGTTTCTTGTCTAAACTAGTTCGGACTGCTCGACCTCTGATGACAGTGTAAACAAATAGAAACACAAAATTTAAAAACATTTAGCGACGCGCGCGCTGTCTTGCGGGGTCGCTGGTCTAAACTTTATTGTCTCTAGAAATATTTGTTACAAGTGTTGGCGATCTGAAATTGAATTCTAAGTGTCGCCAACAGTTCAAATGCATCTCCTGGAAAATGTTTGTCCAGTACAAGTTGATACTTAATTAATTAAAAATACTTTTACGGCAGGCTATAATCTATTCATCGCTAGTTCAACATCACGTGCAGAACGTTATCTGACATTCGATCAAACTTAGTTTTCTATCCAGCCTTTCGAACACCACCAAAGTAAACCAAACATGCGAAAACCGCGCGTGAACGCGCTGCGCTATAAATCTTTGATTACCACTAGTTTATTAATAATAACTTGCTTGTTACTAGGGCTTCCGGAAAGGCCGAGTCTGCATTTAGTGGGTCATAGTGCCAGGCGTTCCTAGCGGAGCGGCGCGAAAACTGGGGATGATAAATAGCATCATGAAGATGGAATAGGGACAAAACTATGAATACTGACTTAACAAGCAACTGTATGATACTCAGACAAACACCTCAGATGTTGAAGAAATCAGGGATCAAAAAAGGAGACGCAGTGAATTACCTGGCATTCATCGTCAGAATCGTCCATGTTTGTGTTGAAAAACAGAGTGCTGAAAAGCGACGTGACGCAATTGGCGGGAAAGAAGAGGAGCCTGCACTCATTGTGGTCAGTTGAATGAATACCCAACGCTTCTTACCCCTCTGCTACCGACTCCCCTATCCCCAATAATGTCTTTTCATATTTAAAGCTGATACCAGTTTATTTTTGTTTATTTTAGTTTTAAAAATTTAATTTCACATATTTTTCGCATAATTATGATAATTATTCGATGTTCCGGAATGTTCCGGAATGTTCCATGTTCCATGTTCCATGTTCCTGGTTCCTGGTTTTATCGACGGCCGACGTTTAGTGTGGCTAGTACACAGGGAACAGAGGAGTCCTATTTGACCTTTCTTCCAGTTAAATTGACCGTACAATTGTAGCCCGAATCAATTTTTTGTTGATTCAAATGACCTCAAAATCAAACTGGGCATATGCGATCGTGTTGCGATGATTAAATCAACCATAAATACACATATAAAGCTTTTTGCATTGATATGGCTAGTACACAGCGAACAAAGGAGTCCTATTTGACCATTTTTCCAGTTAAATTGAAAGTACAATTGCAGCGGGAATCGACTTTTTGTTGATTCAAATGACCTCAAAATCACACTGTGCACATGCGATCGTGTTACGATGATTAAATCTACTACAAATAGACATATAAAGCTTTTCGGGAGAGCTGTTGTGTGACTTTGCGATATGATAGCTCATCAGCCTATTCAAGTGTCAAAGTGTATCAGCTTGGAGAAGCCCCAAAATGGTTGTCTCTGGGCAAAATTTTAATGCTCGCATGGCATTTCAGTTCGTGAAGTTCTATCTAGTTCTCCTCGCTCCCGCTATGGAGACCCTGTTAGGTGTAAATTCCGACAGGCGACATGGCCTTGAAAAGGCGACATGAGAGCTATGAATTGGCGACGAATGACAGACTACTCCAGCGAAATAGAGAAAGCGACACCAATGGCAAGATAGACCGACAACGAATTTCGGAACTGAGAATGCATCGATTGTTTTAAACGTCTGAGTCGAAGTGGAGACGCATTTCCAGAGTTTTAAATGTGTTTTCCTCTCTCACGCGCGATGTCGACGGGTCGTGAAACCCAGGCTCTCTTATATATGCTAAAAGGTCCACGTCCAATAAATCGAGTCCGTCATTGCTGAGTATTTTTTCGCACTCTCAGCTGAGTGAGCAGTGCCCTAAAACGCCTAAAAACACGCTTAAGGAGAAAGGAAAGAGATCTTCGACCGTGTGCTTCATATTTTTATTAGTGGGTCACCAGTGAAAGAATATGAAGCTCTATTATCAACAAATGGCACTATGGAAGGAAAAGAGAGACAGGGGAAAGCTGCCAAGGTCTTCTCGTCTTCGGCAGAAGATAAGGGTTAGGCCAAATTCAAAGGAAGAATATAGATAGGAGAGATTATCTGATCGAGGCCGTTGAGATTTTGAGTTAAAGAACGGTTAAACACAAACATGGTAAAAATAGTCATAGGTTCGATTGTACATTAGGTCCAAATACTGACTGGAAAACGACTGAAAATAGCAATTCCAAGCGTCTAAATTTCAAAAGTCTCTGGGGGAGCATGTCCCCACATCCCCTAGGAGGTTAGTAGCAGTTAGTGGCAGTCTCTCTAAAGGCGGTCCACTGCATTTCTGGTCGGAAAAAAGTTTTCCCTCAAACTTTTCTCAGTGAACTATCTTGGGTCATGTGTAAATGCAAAGACTTTAGTTTTTGCAAATACGTCAAAATAATTTTTTTTAGAGCTCACAACAATCATAGCCGGAAAACGCCTAAATTTGAGCGTTCCAATGACGGAAAATTTCCTAAATTGACAAGCTCGCTGCTCAAAGACCACCAAACGTAACAAAAAATTGTTATTATCCCTACATTAAGTGATCCTTCAAGGGTAAGAAATGCACGTTACTTTTGATACATTTTGTTTTGGGGGATCCTGAAAATTTATCTATTACCACACGTTATATCACTTTCTGAAAACCTGCCAAAGTAGCTTGTCTTCGCTGGCGTTTATTTCCCAAGTCCGGACCCGGCCGCTCAAAACTCCAACTGAATTCTGCTACACAAGGGTTGGGAAGCATAGAAATGTAAAAATACCTTGCGCTTTTTATCTTCCTTTCCCACAGCGACTTCGAACTTTCTGTGCTTTGTGCGATTCTGACACTTCATTATGCAAATTACGTTGTCACGCTAATTCAGATTGTTTTCAATCAAAACGTTCTCACATTGTTTCAATTAATCATGCCACGTTTAAGATACAGGGATCAAACAAAAACTAAAACTCAGAAACGGTTTAAATAGGTAGCATTGCTGAATTATTAGCAGTGATCTCCAGACGCTTTGTGGAAAAGTCAGGAAAACGTGGCCGGAATATTTGCAAATTTAGTCACGGTCCATTACTTCTATTAGTCCTGTTTATAGACCGGTCGGTTTGCAAAACTTTTCTAGTGTTTTGATTCTTTCTTTCCATTTTCGGCTGATGTTTCTAAAGTGAACCGTACTATTTAGTCGATGTTAAAACTTGAAAATTGATATCAAATCTTGACAGAACGCTGTAACTGAAATCGACAACATCGTGACCTTCGTAGACTTCGTAACCTCAGCTGTGTTGCACAAGCCACAAATATTTTACCTCCTTATCTGCTCCAGACACTGCAAAGTCAACCAACGTGTACAGGTTCGTACAGTGTGTATTCGCTTTAGCAATACTCATTGTCTTACAATGCAACTTTGCTTGCTCTTTGGTTATAATGGAATTGCGATGCATTTGGAAAACACTTCAAAATGAGCATCGACTTGGTGGACAATTATTGTTCTCCTAACTGAGTGAGTACTTCTTTATTTAATAACGTTTTCGTAACCAAATCACTCAGATGACTCTCATATGTTTTACTATACTCCAGAAGAGCGAGAATCAGGATGATCAAAAAGTAAACACGAGGATGAGGACGGGTTGTGTTGTGGTGAGGATGTCGTGACCTAACAGCTATGTGAACTCAGATCCCTCTCAGGGGCAGCTAATTTGACCTTTTCTCTATGGGGCAGGGCCTCTATTACCTCTGAAACTGCTTTCAATACATTACAGCCGGATAAAACAAAATGTTTTAACGCCTGTGTTACGTAACAAAAGGTGTGTAAGAAAGTTACAATTTGTTGTACGAACCTGAGCCGACTTGAACAAGAACACCATACATTTGATGGCTTTAGCCATTTCAAGATTCAGTGAATATCAGCTCTTTGCCGCTTTCTGGTTCCTACCAGGACGCCCTTGATGTGCTGGATACTGACAGGCTGTTCTGGGTCGCCAGAACTTCCCATACGTGTGCCTGTACTTGACGCATACGGACATTTGCGCGACAAGCGACTCGTCTAAATCAAAAAGGTCAGCCCTCGCCAAGATAAGCTGTCCCTCTGTTATGGTCTCTCGTGACAAATGGATGGAAGCAAGGTGACTTTCTATGATGTCATTGCATCGAAGTAAGCTAATGATACTCGATTTTCCTATTGAATCCCACAACGGTCTGTACACGTGCGCGATAAAAAGCACGACATTTTGTTTTGAGATAGGTATCCGTTTAAGGTTACCGTATACCTTCAGGGGTGTCTCGCGTCCAAGCGATGTAGCGCGTCCGGTTTAAGCTGTAGATACCTAAACCCTTATATCAAATTAAAGCTTATAGAGCTGGCCATCAAACCATACCAAAAATTTTGAAATAAAATGAATTGCCGATTTTTTCACGGCGACTAAATGAAAGCGTCCTAATTACCTTTTGGAAGCTACAAGTCAAAGCGAATTTTGTTTTTCGCCAATTTATTTTTTTCTTCGGTTTCAGGACAAAAAGCGCTAAAAAAACGTGTCTGCATTTTGCCATATTCAATTGCAGTAAAAAGTTACAGAACATTTTCGAAATAGGATTTGAAAAATGAGAAGTGATCGTACAAAAATCGCTCTCGGAGAAAAAATATTTCGAAATAAACAATTCGCAGACACGTTTTTGTTTTTTATATGTTAATCTAGCTACTGTACAAATCTGAGGGCAATCAAAGAAATTCCCTTTGAGTTGTAACTCTTTAAAATGTCTGCTTCAAGCGAAAAAATTTATTCGAGAAAACAGCGCTAAGAAAAATCTCTTGCTTTGCAAACAAACTCCGCCCACAAACGCCTTCAACTGGGTTCTCAGATCACTGAGCCAATCAGCGCTTGGAAAATTTACTACCATTAACTCGCGGTGAAATTTACGCGTGAATCTCCAAAAAACCCTTGTGTTTCGCAATGCCCTCAAGGCGGAGAGATAATTTTTCTGCAGCTGGGTTTTTCTTGAGGCTGGTCTGGCAAAATGGGGAAGATGAAAAAGGATACGAAAGCTAGAGCAGCTGGGCGACGAGAACAAACAAAAGAAAGCGCGGCGGAGTAAATGTGCATGGATAATATTCCAATGGATCTCAATGAGTTGGACGATTCATCGGTATCGGACTCAACAAAAGAGTCACTGTAAACATCGCTGTTATCGCTGTCGAGTTCTCAAATTTTAACGGAACCTTTCTCCTCTCTTGACTCGATCTTTTTGCCCGCTTGATACGATGGCTATAGTTTCATCCGCGAGGCCAACTTTCTCTTCTTCACTCACTGATATATTTTCATTCGTTCTTCGCTTTTCGAACTGGTAAACGGAGTTTTCCGTGGTTCATGTTTACTTATAACTTAATAGAATTACCCCTAATACGAAAAAGCTTGGATTAACAATGCTGATTAACTGAGTAGCCAGCCAATTCGTGGTATCCATGTAGGTAATATTCCCGCGAAAGTTGATTACCTACACTTTATAGGGCTGTCAATCAAGAGGGAACTTTTACTTCCGGCCATAACGTAAAACCTCCATTTGTCCGCCAATATTGGGTTTTTTTCAATTTTGTTTTCAGAAATTAGAGATTACTCTTCGACCATTACTTTGAACCAAAAATCCAAATTTGAAGAAAATTGCCGATCTGAAGGTATACTGTAACCTTAATCTGATTTGTCAGACACGGTGATAAAATTTAATCATGTAAGCTAGGCTTTAGCCAAAACACTACACAACTAGCACTGAAATTTCTTGCCAAAACTGTCCCTAAAATTAAATTACAAAATTGATACTAAACGAGGCCACCAAAATTAGTTATAAAATTGCCTATTCCTGTTGTTGGGCGGTCGCTTCAACGGGTAATAAAAAAAGCCAAAATTGATCTTTTGATATTAATTCTAGCCGCGCAAACTATTTCAAGTTACTAAATATTTAACTTTGCTCATAAATGATACGGATATACTAATCCACGAAAACCTCCAAAGCTAAACCATGTCGCCTTTCAACTTTCAGTTGCCGAATAGAAGATAATAAACAGAATAGAAGCTAACTGAATTGAATGCATTGGTCACAAATTGTCGATTTCAGTATTCATTGTAGAAGCCTTTCACACGTAGTAAAAGCTGAATTTTACATGTTTAAGTATTAGAACCCTAAGTGCATGCAAATATTGAATTACACATATTTCTTTTTTAAATCGTCAGTAGAAGAAAAGCTAGATTCAAAAACATGAAAAAGTTTCCCGATTATATAGACCAAGTTTTACAGGCAACCAAATTTGCATAATACTTTGGAGCCACCACATCATTTCCCAGCGATTTCCTCACGGCACGGTACAAGGGAACAAATAAGTCAACACTTTCAGCTACTTAAGCCGTTAATAATTTTTATTTTTGTGTAATCGTTTTTATTTTAGACTTAAGGTGAAATGTAACAATGTTAAAGCGTTTTGAATGTGAACTTGCGTGACAACCTAATTTGCATAATGAAGTGTCAGAATCGCACAAAGCACAGAAAGTTCGAAGTCGCTGTGGGAAAGAAAGATAAAAAGCGCAAGGTATTTTTACATTTCTATGTTTCCTAACCCTTGTGTAGCAGAATTCAGTTGGAGTTTTGAGCGGCCGTGTCTGGACTTGGGAAATAAACGCCAGCGAAGACAAGCTACTTTGGCAGGTTTTCAGAAAGTGACATAACGGGTGGTAATAGATAAATTTTCAGGATCCCCCAAAACAAAATGTATCAAAAGTAACGTGCATTTCTTACCCTTGAAGGATCACTTAATGTAGGGATAATAACAATTTTTTGTTACGTTTGGTGGTCTTTGAGCAGCGAGCTTGTCAATTTAGGAAATTTTCCGTCATTGGAACGCTCAAATTTAGGCGTTTTCCGGCTATGATTGTTGTGAGCTCTAAAAAAATTATTTTGACGTATTTGCAAAAACTAAAGTCTTTGCATTTACTTATGACCCAAGATAGTTCACTGAGAAAAGTTTGAGGGAAAACTTTTTTCCGACCAGAAATGCAGTGGACCGCTTTTAGAGAGACTGCCACTTAAGCGCTCGAAAGCATGCCCAAGCCCTTAGAAAGCATGCCCCCAGCCCCTTAGAAGACTTTGAAAAATTGAAGTAGCTAAGAAGTCTTTTCCTTCATTCTGAGTCGAAATATGATGCTTTAAAAGTAACCATAGAGTAACCATTAAACCCACTGACCGGAGAAATGCTGGCTCAGCATAAGAATTTCTACTACTGAAAAGTGGTCGAAGCAAGTGCAAAGCATACAAGGAGTAAATTATATCCAAAGAGATACTTAATTTAATATGTACTTGACTAAAACAGCAAGGAACCTTCAATACGTGAGAAATAATCGTTTCAGCGCGAGAGCGCAAGATTGAATTCGTTTGCGTGAGCCTCATGCTCAATGCGTGAGACTTGAGAGCACTGTGTCGGTTTTTTTTTAAATAAACAAAGGTATTACGATGTGTATGGCAAGCCGTTTGTAGCAAAATTTAATCCTTGCAATACATGTTTAATCCTTTAAATAATGGTTTTATTTAAACATATAAAAAGGCATTCAATCCAATGGCAAATAAAATTTTTGGTTCAATTCAATCTTTTAATTTTCATGATTCAATCCAATACCTGGAATATTGATTCAATCCAATTCCTCGAATATTGATTCAATCCAATACCTCGAATATTGATGCAATCCAATACCTCGAATATTGATTCAATCCAATACCTCGAATAACGATTCAATCTAATACCTCGAATATTGATGCAATCTACCTCGAATATTGATGCAATCTTCCTGGGCCGAGCGCGGCCGACAGGAACGAGAGTAACTGAGCACTAGAGAGCACTGAAAACATGGCGGGCGAAGGAGAACTAGATTTAGAAGTCGAGTTTCCTAAGTTTCTTGCAGACGTCTTGGATAAAACGGAAATAATTTTTGAGAATTTTGACTCAGAAGTTGCAGAAGTGCACGCCGAAGTTCTTGATCAAACCATTAGTCTGCTTAGGTAAATGAGGCATTGCTACAACCGAGACACAAGGGTCAACGAAAATTTAGATTCCACTACTGTCGCTTTTGTAGATGTGCTCAGTGTGTTGCGTCGTAGAGCTATTACTCCGTCAATTTTAACTGCGGAATCCATTACGATAGAAAGCGAAAAAAGAGGAGAGCATGGAAGACCATTTCTTAAAATTCCTGTAGAGGTGCCTGAGAAACTTTGAGGACTAGGATTCATCTGGACAACGATAACAGAGATGATTGGAGTTTCGAGATGGACAATTCACAGAAGAGTGACAGACGGTATGGCCCGGGGGGGGGTACTTTGGGAATTTCTGGGAGGGGATGTGCCGCTGGGACCCTGGAACCCTTAGCCTATACCAGAGCTACAATCGTGGACAAAAGTCCTTGGGACCCTTATGTAATGTAACGGATTATCTGTGTTTTAGAACTGAAGTATGAAGAAAACGCTGCTATATCCTTTATAACCGGGTTGCTGTTCCCCCTTCCCCCCCAACACAATGTTGAAAATCAGGTGAAATCGCACGTACTAGTTTTCAACATTGTATGGGGGGTGGGGGGGGGGGGCAAGGTTAGGCAGGTGAAGTTGTATTCGCACCTGGCGTGTACGCAAAAGCACCAAAAGTGCAAATTTGTCCCAAGACTTTTGTCCATGATTGTAGTTCAGCTGAATTTTGCTACCCTATACTAGAGTAAACTCTCCAAATCCCCCCATCTATCGACACTGTTGAGGCTGATCTGCGTAAATTTAAACTTGCCGATTTAATTTTTTTATATTTTTGAGTGGCAATTCCTGGTTTCCTTAGTCTAGATAAAATCTTCAACCAACTAGTCAGTTTTGTGAAAAATTATACCCTATTCTAGACCCAAATGCTCTGATTTATATACCCTATCCTAGAGTAAACTGCTTGAAAACCATACCCTTCACAGCGGCACATACCTATATAGCCCATATATGGCAGTGCCCCCCCCCCCCCCCGGGCGGTATGGCTTAGAAGATATGAGGGGTTTCGACAGCTTACCTGATAAGGAACTGAAATCAGTCAAGAGTACATTTCTAACCACGGAAGTGCTACTGGATATAACTTCATTGCAGGTTTCTTTAAGTCCATTGGGTTACAGGTTCAACGGAGAAGAATAAGAGAAAGGTTAACAAAATTAGATCCCCAAAATACTGTCTTGAGATGGGGTGCGTAAATTCGCTTTGGCATCTGGATGGACATCACTCCCTGATCCAATGGAAAATACTAATTCACGGCTGTATAGACGGATTTTCTCGGAGAATAACGTTTTTGAAATGTAGTACCAAGAATAAAGCAGAAACAGTTCTTGAATTGTTTCTGGATGCTGTTAAGAGAGACGGAGAATTTTGGCCTTTGAGAGTATGAGTAGATCATGGTGTTGAAAATGTTGGTGTGTGCAATACAATGGTGCAGGTTAGAAGAGAGGAGAGGGGCAGCTTCACTGCTGGGCCATCAACACAACCAACGAACTGAAAGATTGTGGGATGTTTTCCGTTGTGCTTCCCACTTGTACTTTTACACTTTTTATAGTATTGAATTGTCAGGCATCCTGGACACTGATAATTCAGTGCATCTTTTCACCTTAAACTTAGTTTTTCAACCAAGGATAAACCAAGCTCTTTGCCAGTTCACTGAAGCTTTCAACCACCAAAATGTAAGAACAGAAAAAAAACTGGTTGCCATACCAAATGTGGCTTATCATATGATGCAGCCTGAAAACCCCCTTTCAAATGGAAAGTCATATGATTTTGAATACTATGGTGATGATCCTGATGGTCCAACTCCATTGGACAGTGATAACAATGTTGTAGTTGAAGAAATTGACCTGGACAACATGATTCAGTGCAGTCATTTGTATTGGAAATGCTACATCCCTTAAAAGAATCAAGTCAAATGGGAGTAGACATCTTCCAAGAGGCTCTAGAACTTGTGACAGTTAAACTTGGGCAACTGACAGTTACATAACACTACATGTGTGTGGGCTGGGTAAAGGAGATTATGGCGCCACTAAAGTATTTTTGCAACTCAATTCACAACAAAAAACCTCACCCTGTATCAAGTAAATTATTTTCTCATCTTTCTTTTCATTGATATACAAAACTCAGAAACTGCTTTCAGGAATTACAGAATGCCTAATGTCTAGCAACACAACTAAACTGAAGAGAAATCAGGGCATTTTATAACTGCCATGTGCACTACTCTGCCTTGTAGATTTTTCAGGTGCTTATCAAAACAGATGTTAAAATGTTGCAAGGTTAATTTGTTATCTTATTTTCAAAAGTACCCAGGACACAAGACTAAATTCTTGGTGCAATGGCGTAATGGCTACTAACAGGTCTCATGTCACTAGCCAAAACTAACTTTGCACCAGCCAGCCTTTTTAATACACAGTTTCACTGACTTTTTTATAAGAGTGGTCAATCTTGGACATATCTTGTTGCATCTAAAATGTTAATAATAATCACTAAGAAATTTCACTCCCACAAACACGAATCCTGCTTTTCTTGAATATGCTTATGTTCAATCTCTGATGTACTTCTATCAGTGGTACCATTTTCTTTTATCTCCGTTTAATAGTTAAATATTTATATGCTTATTGAGGCAATTATTTCCATGAAATCCACTCATAGTTTCCCTGTTTTCATTAGTTTCTATTCTCTTCAGTTTTACTTTGTCAGGATAACTCTCAATTTTGTTTTCATCCAGTAGACCAGTACTCCATTCCATCATGATTGCCACAATGGCTAGTGAAAGTGCAAAATCTACTATTCAAAACTGAAATGTGTGGCTAGTTGGCAATAGTGTTAGCCTTGAGCGGTGGGTACCTGATAATATTCACAACAAATTGGTGCAATGTTTGTCATAGAATATCAAGAAAAACATCGTTTTTAGGAAAGAAGTACCACAGGTGGGTTAAATATTGCAAAACATGAGACAACAACATTGAAAAACTTAAAACACATCCCAATGTTCAATGATCGCTGTCTTGTAAAATGTAAGGTTCTTATTTCAAAAATAACATAAAGCCAGGTTTACACAAACAGTTTTTTGTGAGAAAAATGTTTGACTGTGTACATAGTACAGGAAAAATTTTGTTTACAGTTCAAAGTTTAGTGTGCCAGTAATGATTGGACAGCAGAAATGTGCACAATACCAAAGACCAATGTGGTACCACAATTTGCCACAGTTTATGTTATTTGTCACAAAAAGCTAGCACACACAGCTTTTAATAAACAAATATGTTTGTCACATAAAAATTGGTTAACTTACATCTACAAAAGCGACAGTAATGGAATCTAAATTCTCCGTGTCCCTTGTGTCTCGGTTGTAGCAATGCCTCATTTACCTAAGCAGACTAATGGTTTGATCAAGAACTTCGGCGTGCGCTTCTGCAACTTCTGAGTCAAAATTCTCAAAAATTATTTCCGTTTTATCCAAGACGTCTGCAAGAAACTTAGGAAACTCGACTTCTAAATCTAGTTCTCCTTCGCCCGCCATGTTTTCAGTGCTCTCTAGTGCTCAGTTACTCTCGTTCCTGTCGGCCGCGCTCGGCCCAGGAAGATTGCATCAATATTCGAGGTAGATTGCATCAATATTCGAGGTATTGGTTTGAATCATTATTCGAGGTATTGGATTGAATCAATATTCGAGGTATTGGATTGCATCAATATTCGAGGTATTGGATTGAATCAATATTCGAGGAATTGGATTGAATCAATATTCCAGGTATTGGATTGAATCATGAAAATTAAAAGATTGAATTGAACCAAAAATTTTGGTATCCGGTCGTTTCGCCAACATCTCGTTCGCCAATGTCTTAGGTCGCTTCGCCAACGTCCTACCGGTCAATTCGCCAACGTCTAAGGGACCGTTCATTTTTTATGAGGGAGGGGGGGCTGGTGGGATTTGGGAAGCACCATTTAAAAATCGCATGACCCCCCCTCAGCTTACCAATTTTTTCACATGGCTCCCCCTTATTGCGGTCATTTTTTGGGATGACCCCCCCCCCCAAAAAAAAAAATTGAACAAACAATATTAAGATTTCAACTTTTTTAATATTTCTCTATTATCCCCCTACTTCACGTTATTGTGCTCACTATGAAGACAATATTTACAATCTCTATACGACAGAGAGCTGTTGTTTAAAAAACAAATCAAAAGAAAGAGAAGTCAATTTCGGATCTCCTAGTTATGGCTCGCCCTGAGCGTGTGGCATTTGGCCTCTCATTGGCATCTTCCTCATCCGAATTGATGAATGCAAGAATGACGTCACTTGAGTCATCTTCTCCCCCAGAGTCAATGGCATCACTGTCATACTCATAATTGTCACTTTCATCCGTTTCACTGCTGTCAGCACTTGCCCTGTTGTCATTTTGTGTCAATGTCTTGGCATTTCTCAGTGTTGGTTGGCCAGCTCTGAGAGGACTCTTCTGCTGCAAGCATGAATGTCTTACAATTGCCTTTACTTTCTCACTCTTGCTGCTTTTCAAATGCTGCTTCAGCCCGTGGTAGTTTGAGTACTTGTTTAGTTCTGGAACACGTAGTTTTTTAAGCTTGGTTAGATCTTCGCACAACTCAGTCCAAGGATAATCCTCCTCCCTACTTAACTTTGCCTTTTCTTCTGCTCTCTTTTTCCTTTTAAATTCCAGCACTTCAAGATGCTGAAGATAATCCACCACAAACTTCGATTTGACAATAAACTTATCTGCAAATAGAGCAACGCTCTCTGGGTCAGATAAAACCAGCCTGCCACTTCCATGCTCTTTCTTCTTTATATTGTTAATCCAATCGGGGAAAGAGTGCATTACTACATGAGCATCATGAAAGAGGCTCATTCCAAAATGCGCAATAATGGCGAAAGCGACGAGTCGTTTAAGAAAAGGTTTACAGCTGAACGATCCAGGCAGTTTGACATCTTACAAGCAAAAGAAGCAATTTTTCTAGGTGCGGATGGCTGTTCAGAAAGGGCGAGTGAGGTTTCCATGCAAGGGTACCAGTTGAAGCCCAGTGATGGAAGAAAACTGAACTTCTCCATCAAAGAGCACAGAGCAATGTTGGAAAAGTTGAATCTCATATTGAAAGATGTAAAGGAACACGATTCCACACTCTTTCAGTCCAATGGGCTTGCTTTAAAGCAGGGCGAAGAATTTGCCCACAGTTTTAATGTAAAACAGATCAAATGTACAGAAGCTAAGTTGACGAAGGTCACGCAGGACATGGAAGCACTAGAAAATAAGAAGAGCAATTATAACAGCATATTCAAAGGCATACTCAAACAGCACATCAACAAAAGGAGAAGGAAAAAAGAAAACTGCAGAAAGTCAAATGAAAGAAAGAGGAAGTGGACTGAAAACAACGTCCAACGAGTTTATGGAATCTGTGTTGGAAACCCGCTAGGAAATGATCTTCCACAATGCCTTGTGTACCCTCCTAGACCGGCCGTCCCGGAAGACTGTCTTAAAGTTGAGGATGTTGCCACGTCGATATTTAGAAGAGATGGGCCATACATCGCACAGCTCTTGGAAGGGAATTATTTCACCAATGCTGCAAGAAGCAGAATCACCACCAACCTTGAGCGGGAAGTCAGAGATTATGTTTACACCTTCATGTACCCTGAAGAGTACACTCTGACGGAAAGCATTGCTGCTTCTTGCAGCATTGGTGAAAGAGACTCCCATAACAGCACAAGCGGCGACGAAGAACTCGACGACAGCGGAGATGAAGATGAGTGCCAGTGAAAGTTGCATTCGAAAATAACAGTGTTAAATACTTCTTTTCAGTAGCTACAAATGCTTTTTGTCGCCAAACGTTTTTTTAAAGCAGAAGGAAAGTTTGTAATAAATTTGTATCCTGCCTTCTATGTTTATTCTATAGCAATTTTTTTGATATTCAAACATTATGCCATTTTAAAGTTTTACTAAAATATTTCACGTGACCCCCCCCTTTTTCCCTTATTTTTTTGGGATGGCCCCCCCTCGAAAGCCATTTTTTTTCGCATGGCCCCCCCCCAAATCCCACCAGCCCCCCCTACCTTATAAAAAATGAACGGTCCCTAAATAAAAGTTTACCTTCACTTGTGTGTGTTGTCATTTATTTCATTCCCTTACCTAGAGTTATTTTCCATGCAAGAGCACCTCATTATTTACGACGACAGTATTGACAAAACCAAGCCGATCCGGACCAATAATGATCTTGAAGGTTGGCATAACACACTCAATCGCCGAGCGGGGGAACAGTGCGGTTTGCCGTTGTATTTAGTAATCGAGTTGCTTGATAGGGAGGCAAAACTTGTATCAGACCATAAACTTAAACGAATTCAACGTAGTGTCACTAGGAATATCCAGGCTAAGCTATTTGCAAGCTCGGAAAAGTACGAGAACAACGAAAAGACTGCCGCCCAACTACTCAAGACTTGTTCTCGGCTT
>NW_028301547.1:13757500-13787500 GCF_042242905.1 Orbicella faveolata | reverse complement strand
CTTTATAGAGGTTTGAATGTATATTAAATGTTCTAGCCCTAGGGTCGTTCTCAGTAGCCCCCAAAAAAGTCTTATCAGCATGATTAAATCCAAATTAATGCAATAATTTCAGAACTTGATAAATAACGATTTCTTCAAACATAAGCAGGCGAATATTAACGTTAACAGCAGATGTTTCGGCGTCATCGTGACACCATTCGCAAGGCAAAGTGAATAAATAATGCAAAGATTTGATTTCTATAGTCTCTACAAATAAGCATAATAACAAAGGATCACAAGTTCTTCAAGTGAATACCTTTGCGCGAATTGAGTCCGTTTGCACGTTTAGGGATACTTTTTATAAGAAAACTTAAACCATCCCTAAATGTGGAAACGGACTCGATTCACGCAAAGGTATTCACTTGAAGAACTTGTGATCCTTTGTACATACATACATCACCTTTAGTTCACCTCAGATTTACAAGAGTAGCTGCATAGCTAATTTCTCCGAGAAAATAATAAAGGAATAAATAAATAAATAAATAAACAAATAAACAAACAAATAAATAAACAGACAAATAAAATAGTACTGATAACAAAGAAAAATAAAATCACATTTTATACAGTACAATAAACTGCTATTTACATAACAATTAATTGTTATTATGCTAATTTGTAGAGACTGTACAGAAATCAAATCTTTGCATTACTTATTCACTTTGCCTTGAGAATGGTATCACAATAACGCCGAAACGTCAGTTTTTAACGCTAATATTCGCTTGCTTAAATTCCATGACTCTTACTCAAATTTGAATTTCCTCAAACATGACTCGAGTGCTCCCAAACCAAGGGCAGTAAGAAAATAATGCAAGGCAAGAGTCCAAGCAAGCAAAAGTCTTATTTTCAGAAGTCTGAAGTCATATCAGGTCAGTGTTCCAATCAGGGGCAGGCACTGGGTAAAGAGACTGACTGTGAGCGATTTTCCCCCACTTGGTTTCACCATCTTGAAAATTATTTTCTCCTACAAAAGTTACAAACGTTTTGCCTGCCTGTGAAAACCAATTGCATTCTCCCACTAAACATCTCAGTGAAACCCCTTAAAAATAAACTGTTTGAAATAATATGGTGGATTCCTAATGATTATTATTATCTTCAAACAACATGTCAAGCTGTCCTTTGAACAATAAATTTATTGTTGCACGTTTAGCCTCATTTTCTTTACACTTTGTAGCCACGGCTCTTTCTGCGGCCACGAGCCCTCTCAAATTTGCGTCCTTTGGAACGAACATAAGGCCTGTGGAAAAAACACATGTGGATAAAGCTCAAAGAACACCACAAACCATTTTTTTTTTACATCACAAGGGCAAACAATGCAGCAATTTTATGTTTACTGTTAAGAACTTTACGAGTGTGTCCATAAGGAAACCAGGCAGGAGGTGGTACAGCTCAAATCACAGATTTCGCTCAAACTTGGCACAAATGTTGGGTTTAGCAAGTAAATGATCATCAAAAACTTAGGTCAAAATATTTTATTCCCTTCAAGTTAGGAGGACCCCCTCCAAAAATGGCCGTTTTTCACTTATTTATATATATTTAATTAGCTGTCTTTGATTAAGTATTTCTACAATAAGAAAGGCCATGTGAAAATGAAATCCACTGGATCATGTTCTACTATTATCAGTCTCAAAGCACAGATATTCATTTGAACTAGACAGTTTGGTTTCCCTCCATGGCTCCATCTAAAGTAAGGTGCATATTTTGTAGTGTTGTGAATAGCCTTTAATCGATGGCAAATATCTGCACTGGGTAACAGCAAATACACATCATTATAACATGGATAGTGAGAGCAATCACTAAAGTTCTGAAAAAAGCCATAAAATGTTTGGGGACTTCAATATTTTTTCTGTGCTGGCATACTGTTTACATAGGACTTAACGATTTTTGGCCATTTCAGGGACATCCACTAAAACACAAAAGCCATTTTTCTGTCCTAACCTAACTCGAAATACACTCAGTATCTACCTTAGTATTTTCCTATCAATTTCCAGTATAAATTCGGTGAAAAGAAGCACTTGAGAAATTTTTTTTTCAGATATTTTCAGAGCTAAATTTTGTGGCATTCTCATGATAATTCAAAATGTGGCAGAAGTAGATTCAATGCATAAGTTCCCTCGACTTATGTTTTCAGGCGTAAAATAGAATAAAAACAGAAATAACTTTTACATACATGTCACTTAGACGCGATTTTGTGCTGTTTTTGATTCTTGGATTACGAAATGTCCAGTTTTGTGTCATCTGTTTCATTGCTTCGACCCAAGGTTTAACCCATTGACTCCTGTGCCGGCCGTAACTGGCCGTGTGAAAACCCACCCCCAATTTCCTGTGCCAGCCAGAACCGGCTGTAAAAAATGCTTGTGGGGACAATTGCCTTTCCTACCCTCCCTGAAGATGTTTTGGTTCTCCCATTGTTCTGTTGTTGTTAAGGACAAATAAAACAATAAGAATCGACTTTCTGAGCATATTTTTATAGGGGTCCTAGAAAGACAGTTTTTCGTCTTAAAATCATGCGCTTGAAAATTGCAGGTAATCATGGCGCATTGCGGGTTAAACCTACAAACTTCCAGGGTCTTGTTTTCATTCCTAAAATGGAGAAATTACTTCTTTGGCACTTAAAATGGAAAGTAAAAACATAAATCCATGTTTAGGTGGCCTCAGAATGGAAAATCAAGGTGTTCAGAGTCCTCAAACCTTTCTGGTGAAGAAATTTTCCTTCTTTCAACCACCGTGAAAACATGACGATTGGTGCGTTTTCAAGTGAGTTTTGAATACAGATCGTGGGTTTAAAGCAGCTTCTTGGACTTACAAAAACAAAAATAGTAATGTACAGTATTACTATGAAGTTGAATTCAACTTTTAGAACAATTGGTAAAGCCATGGCAAATGAAATAACTGCAAAACTTGTCGGCAAAATCTCAAGCTTTTGCTTTGGCGTGAAGAATTAATTTAAACATGCAGTCATGCAAAGAAGCATGTCTGTGAAATTTTGAACATTTTTATGCTTTGAGATAAGTTTTTTGCCTCATATTAAATGAAAATTTATTGCTATTGAACTTCCTGTCACATTTCTTTCATTTGACTGCCTTTATTTGGGAATTTCAGGTTTTAAAAGTGAACAGTATTTTTGCACACTAGATTTCTGCATATTTCAATTTATGGCGACTGCCATGGTTTGTTTGTTTAGTTTATTTGCTTCATTCAACAGGGCTCGAAATTAACTTTTTCTTTCACAAGCCAGCTGGCAACTAATGGAAAAATTTTGGTCGCCAACTTATTTTACATAATTATAACTCACACAAGAACATGATTTTATTGGTTACTTTGCATGCAAGAAGTCACAATTGAAGAGCGAAAACAATTAAAAACAACACGAGTAACACTTAGTTATAAAGCTACTGTTGTTCTCAGGTGATATGTCCCTGGTCCGAAGGTGATGGCTGTCTCTACAGTCATTTTAAATGAAGCGAAGCATAAAACGTTTTAAGTCCGTGGTTTTCATTGTCAGACAAACATGGGTCCTTGCGTATTTTCCCTTTGCTACTTCTTCGAAATGTCGTTCTTTATTTTTGACTTGCTTTCTTTGCCACCTTTCGCTGCCGACAAACAATGCCATGCTTGAATCTTCATTCCCCGCACGTAAGAACTCCCGTATATTCCTTCAACTGATTGGTATTTGCCGCCATTTTCGTGGCAAATGAAAAGCATGTGGTGTTGAAGTGCGCCTGCGATCCTCGTTTCAGAATAAGCTGCTGAAACAATATGGCGCGCGGTGAACGCAGTATTGACGTGTCAAAATACATTCAATTTTTTCAATTATCTTGTGATATTCAGACATTATTTTACTTGGGATGGAAAGGTGAGTTGTATACTACCTACCATATCCGATTGATTTCCTAATATAAAGATTTAAAAACAAAGTTGTGTCATGGTTTTCTTTAGTTATCGGACAAAACGCGAGTTGCCAGCTGGTGACCAGTTCTGAAAATTTAGTCGCCAGTGCTCAATTTTTGGTCGCATTGGCGACCAGTGAGTTGCAATTTTGAGCCCTGTTCAAATATATTTTTTTGAGTCTCATTCAGCTACTACAGTATTTTTACACGTTGGATTTCTGCATATTTAATTTACAGTGACCCCTGTGGTTCGTTTGTTTAGTTTATTCGCTTCATTCAAATATACTTATTTTGGAGTCTCATACAGCTACTGTAGAACTCCTGAGAAAAGAACAAAGTGGGAACTAAATTAACACAGTTGAAATAGGATTTATCTCAAAATACTTGGCTTGTGTTTGTTGTCTTTTTGATGTACAACTTTCGTCTTTCACAGCGCTGTGCCATTTCGTCGTGCGGCGAGGAAATTATCTGATTTCTTCTTTTTACATTGGTTTTTACATGTGTCTTTCGCCATTATTTTCTGGTGTTTTCTCAAATGTTATCCATTATAGTAAGAGAGTGGAAATTCTGTTGTATTCGGTTTTGTTTTGTCCTCTAAAGTAAAAAATTATATTGTTTTTGCGTATTCAATTTTCTCGGCTTTTTGTCACGTGGCAAAGAAAAAAAATATAATTTGTTGTTTTCTTAACAGTTTTACAGATCAAGTTGAGTTCTTTTTGTTGATATTTTTTAATATTTTGGCCCTTCATTTACTCAACTTTAAACAAACGATGTCTTGAAACCTGATCTTGTGTCTGTGGTTACTGCGCATATGGTTTATTTTTGTGCTTTCACTTGCTCTGAAATATTCCACAAAAATGCCACGAAATTAGGGGTGGGTCGCAGGCAATTTCATGCAGGCGTCAATGGGTGTAAGAGAATATCTGTTGCCATCCCCGCTTTTGTCATCAGAGATATCAACATTTTGTCGAAACAGCTACTCGAAGGCCGTTTAAAATCCAGGGAGAGTGATCACTGCTGTTTTCACACACAGACTGCTTTGAAAATCCATCTCAAAATACTCCGCCATCTTTACCTTAGACGTTGAAAAGTCAGCGTTTACTTTCTTTTAATTCAGTAAATATGTCATGTATGGTAATACAAATTGTACCGCTTAATATCATCAAAGTTGGTGGAATGTTTTGTGGTGGGCTTTGAAAGAAATCTGTATGTAATAACATTTACAGCAGTGATAGCTCTTCCTGGATTTTATATGGCCTTTTGAGTAGCTTTTTTGACAAATGTTGATATCTCTGATGACGAAAGCGGGATGGCAATGGATATTCTCTTTAAACCTCGGGTCAAAGCAATGGAGCAGATGACACAAAACTGGACATTTCGCAATCCAAGAATCAACGAGAGCGCAAAATCGCGTCCAAGTGACATGTATGTAGTAGTTATTTCTTGTCTCCATTCTATTTTACACCTGAAAACCTAAGTTGAGGGAACTTACACGTTGAATCTTCTTCTGTCGTGTTTTTTCATCATCATGAGAATGCCACAAAATGTAGCTCTAAAAATATATGAAAAAAATGTCTCAAGTGCTTCTTTTCACTGAATTTATAATGAAAATTGATAGGAAAATACTTAGGTAGATATTTCTTGTTGATTTCGAGTTAGGTTAAGACAGAAAAATGGCTTTTGTGTTTTAGTGGATGTTCATGAAAAGGCCAAAACTCGTAAAGTCCTATGTAAACAGTATGCCAGCACAGGAAAAATATTGAAGTCCCCAAACATTTTATGGCTTTTTTGAGAACTTTAGTGATTGCTCCCACTATCCATGTTAGAATAATGTGTATTTGCTGTTGCCCAGTGCAGTTTTTGCCATCAATTAAAGGCTATTCACAACACTACGAAATATGCACCTTACTTTACATGGAGCCACGGAAAGAAATCAAATTGTCTAGTTCAAATGAATATCTGTGCTTTGAGACTGATAATAATTGAACGTGATCCAGTGGATTTCATCTTCACATGGCCTTTCTTATTGTAGAAATACTTAATCAAAAACAGCTAATTAAACATGCATAAATTAGTAACAAATGACCATTTTTGGAGGGGGTTCCCCTAACTTGAAGGGAATAACAATTATTTTGACCCAATGTCTTGCCATGATCATTTACTCACCAAACCCAACATTTGCGCCAAGTTAGAGCAAAATTGGTGATTTGAGCTGTATCACCTCCTGCCTGCTTCTGCCTCGTTTTCTCATGGACACACTCTTAAAACCTCAGTCACTGTAACATTAGCTAAAACCCCACAGTGATCATGACCAATACTCACTTAGTTGTGCTGTGAGGCACACCTGGAGCAAGGCCAAAGTGCCTCACACTTTCACGAGCCTTCCTTGGGCCTAAAATAGAAACAATTAGTTCATTAGGGACTGAGAATGGTAGTAAGTCACTTGTGCAACAGAAAATCAATGAATACCTATAATCACCGTGGAGTTACCTTGTACAATCACAATCACCTTGTGTTCGTATGATTAAGGTGTTTGTAAGGAGTTTTAGTATTAAAAGAAAAGAAACTACATGGCCTACATCAGAATACCACTACGAATTCATCAATTGCTTTTTGCATTAGAAGACCGTCGTGTCTTATCATCATTTGTAGGCTTTTTAAACCCACTGAAAACACAATCCCAATTCCCTGTGCCGGCCATAAGTGGCTGTAAAAAAAGCAGGTGAGGACAATTGCCTTCCCTACCCTTCCTGAAGACGTTTTGGCTCTCCTATTGTTTCATTTTACAAAAAAGGCCAATTTTTTAAGTTTACAAGACATGTTTTGACAGAACTTGTCATCTTCAGTTGAATGATTACAAAGCAAGTTGAATTATAAGTAGACAAAAATGCTAATTAAGCCAAATAGTAACAAAAGAATGTGAAGAGGTGTAAATTAAAAGGATAATTTTAGATTTACATGGTGTAATTGCTGATTGAGGCAAGGTAGTTCTTTTTGAATATGGATACCCTCCTTTATCGTGAGCTGAAAGCTGGTAGTGGCGTGATCTAAAATATGAAAGCAGTCTGTTGAACACAATGAGTTTGAAAATGTGAGAGGCCTTATCAACGGCTAAGTGCTTATGTACACGTGTGGAAAAATGTCGGGTGGTTTCGCCGACATAACAGGCATTACAGCCCGCCCATGTAAACTTATAAACCACACGTGAACGAATCCCGCTGGGGATAGGGTCTTTCACACCAAAAAGGTCACCTCTCTTAAAGGAAGAAAAAACTAATTTGATGTCTAAATCATTACAATAGTGCTTTATTAAGTGTCGAACCTTCTTCTGAGTGATGACAGAAAAATGGCCTATGTATGGCAGCTTAAAGTAAAACGTGGGCGAGGTGGTAAGGGGGTAGCCATGGTGGTAATGATTGCTATGGGTCCCTGGCGGTCAATTACATTTCCGAGGGCAATCTTGACCTTAAGTTAAGTAAACTTGAACTTAGAAGCCTTTTCACTGTAGCCACCGCCCAGACCCATTTCTTTTTTAACGGTCCTTTCTATGACCAAATTGGCGGTGTGGCCATGGGGTCTCCCCTTGCTCCTGTATTAGCCAATCTTTTTATGGGGCATCATGAAAAACTATGGTTGGAAAATTTTCAATGCTCTAAAGTTTTATTTTATCGTAGGTATGTTGACGATACTTTTTGTTTATTTCACTCAGAGCACGATGCTCTTATATTTTTTGACTACATTAACTCTAGGCACCCCAACATAAGGTTTACTATGGAAAAAGAACTTAATCGCAAGTTACCCTCTCTAGATGTTCTCATTGATAATAGTGACACTAATTCTTTTCTAACTAGGGTTTACCGAGAGAAAACCTTTACTGGGTTATTAACTAATTATTTTAGCTTCACCTCGTACTCATACAAAGTAGGTCTCATTAGGACTCTTGTTGACAGGGCCTACAATATCAACAGCACTTGGTTGGGGTTACACAAGGACATAACCAAGCTTACTGAAATTCTCAAAAAGAAACTTTTCCCTGCCCATTTAATTGAACTAGTGAGACAATCTCAGATAGTGCAGAGCGCAATTGATAGCTCTGATACAGTAGTCCCATAAGTACTCACCCCTGCTCGGTTCACTTCCGGTTTGTGTCTACCTTGGTAGTCTGCTACGGCTTTTCCTCTTTGCAGTGTGTATGTTTCAAGGTTGTATTTTCATTCAAGGTCCAAACATTACGCACAAATTAATTACTACTGGTGCTTTAAGTTGATTTTCGTTCATTTTAAATTCAACAATACGCTGAAGCAGCAAACGTGACAATTCAGCTCTTCACGCCAACTTTGTAACTTGATACTTTTGTTTTCCTCGCAAAGCCATGTAATATGAAACCCCTGTTTTCTCCAAAACATACGGAAGATGTCCTTGTTTTTTGGAGATAAATGAAAGAAAGTTAAATATCTGATGTAGTGATGAAGAAACGGAACAGAGACGATGTTTTACTAAAAATGCAAATTTTACCGATGAACAAGAACTAATTTAATTATCAGATAGTCACGAAATACCACTTTCTTTTTCTGTTGCCACCTTTGTTGTTAACAATGAAACAATTCAAAATTAACACACAACGATATTGATGGCTGAGAAGCTTTTCAATGAAAAGTATTGAAGATAAACAGCACTACTTGGCCGATATGAATGAGTCTCCTCAAAGACTGATTAAACTAATTTGAACTTTCATTAGGTGCCACGGCGTCCGCAGCAATATTTGAGCATTTTCCTGGTTTCTTTTGTAACAAATTTACAATTTGCGGAGTATTAAAGCCACTAACTTGAGAACTTTTTGGTCTCTCTTACAGACACAATTAAGGCAAGAAATAAACAAGTCGCTAAGGAGAAGCAATATATTTGAACCCTGACAAGCACACTATTGTAGATTGAAAACAGCAGATGATATTTGTTGAACCGACCTGTTTGTAATTCTAAAAGCTACGCAGCCACAGTAACGTTTCACTTTTGCAAAAAAAAAAAAGGGACAACTGGCGCTACCTGAAAAATAACTGCCGTCCTTGGTCACATGACATGATATATAAAATAGTGCGTGTAAAGATAGTGTATAACACTAACAATGCTAGAACGCATGCGTCTTACATGTTGAGCTCTACCATAAGGAAAACCACTCAACATTTGTGCGTGATTCCGTATGCAATGTATCCTTCACCTAATATAGAAGCCACGAACCCTAACTAATCTACGCATGCGTTTAGGGCAAATTAGGTTTGTTCTAAGGAGAATGGTACCACAAGGAGAGCGAGGGGTTACCTGAAACAAATATATAGCTTTGCGATGTTCAAAGTTAAACGACGGCGATGGAATGTGTTTTACGTAGAGTACACATGTACCTTTCCCACCCTACTCCCACTACTTCCTTGCCTCTAGACTAATTAATTAATTGAAATTAATTAATTAAACAAACATTAAAGTTTACACCTTAGTGCCATAGGGCCATAGTGCCATAGTGCCATAGCGCCATAGCGCCATAGCGCCTTAGTTCCTTAGCGGCAGGCAACCCCCATAACCATCCCAATAGTGCACTCTGCACTAAAAAGTGGTTAACCGTTACATCATTGGGACCCATAGCAATCATTGTCCCTGTGGCTACCCCCTTACCACCTCGCCCACGTTTTACTTTAAGCTGCCGTACATAAGCCATATTTCTGTCATCACTCAGAAGAAGATTCGACACTTAATAAAGTGTTATTGTAATGATTTAGACATCAAATTAGTTTTTTCTTCGTTTAAGATAGGTTACCTTTTTGGTGTGAAAGACCCTATCCCCGGCAGGCTTCGTTCACGTGTGGTTTATAAGTTTACATGTGCTGGCTGTAATGCCTGTTATGTCGGCGAAACCACCCGACATTTTTCCACACGCATACATGAGCACTTAGCCGTTGATAAGGCCTCTCACATTTTCAAACATCTTCAAAATTTTGAATGTTGTCACTTATTGTGTTCAACAGACTGCTTTCATATTTTAGATCACGCCACTACCAGCTTTCAGCTCACGATAAAGGAGGGTATCCATATTCAAAAAGAACTACCTTGCCTCAATCAGCAATTACACCATGTAAATCTAAAATTATCCTTTTAATTTACACCTCTTCACATTCTTTTGTTACTATTTGGCTTAATTAGCATTTTTGTCTACTTATAATTCAACTTGCTTTGTAATCATTCAACTGAAGATGACAGAAGTTCATGTCTTGTAAACTTAAAAAATTGGTCATTTTCCTTAAAATCTTTACATGTCTGCTGTTATCTAGACCTATTGTTTTATTGTTGTTAAGGACAAATAAACCAATGAGAAACTTTCTGAGCATATTTTAAGAGGACTTTAGGGGTCTTAGACAGACGATTTTTCGTCTTAAAATCATGCGCTCAAAAAGTGCAGGTAATCATGGCGCATTGCAGGCCAAATCTACAAACTTCCAGGTTCTTATTTTCATTCCTAAAATGGAGAAACTACTTCTTTGGCACTTAAAATGAAAGAAAAAACAAATTGGTGTTTAGGTGGCCTCAGAATGAAAGATCAAGGTGTGCAGAGTCCTCAAACCTTTCTGGTGAAGAATTTTTTCTTTCTTCAACCACTGTGAAAACATGACGACCTGTGCGCTTTCAAGTAAGTTTTGAATACAGGTCGCAGATTTAAAGCAGCTTCCTGGACTTAAAGGAGAAGGTCACTCCAAAAACCGTGAATTTTTTTCCATCACCAATAAAATGTTCACATTGAGTTGAGTTACTCACCATTGTTTTAGCATCTCAAGTGGATGCGATCCCAAAGAAAAAGAAGTGAAAAGTTCAACACTGGGAGCCGCCATTTTGAAAGGATCTTAAAGGCCAGGCTGCATATCCGTGACATCATTCCGTCCGAGAGTGTGTTTGTTCTTTTGAGCTTTAGTATGGCTGCTCTTGAAGCCAGAATGTGCTAGTGATTCCGTGGGAGATAACAATCAAGTTGAATTGAATGATGGGTTGGAAAATGCCCTGTGGTGTACTTGTGAGAGATGTGCAACCATACCGACGCAGAGAAGTGGAAGAGGAAGAGGAGGTTTATTTGTAAATTGCTCACAGAATTGAACTGGTGGCTTAAATAAATCCCCAGTTTAGTGCTTTTGATCTGATTTGTCTTCATTTTTATGTTACTGGCGGTTCAATGTGGAGGGAGTTCTGGTATCACAGAAACTTACAAGTTTTCAATGGCGTGTTTAAATCGGGTGGATGCTTTTCACCTCACAAGTCTGTGTGTTTACTTATAAGATTTGGATACTTTTTGCTCGTGCTCGTATGTGTTTGCCTAGGTTTCTTTACGCTTATGGACTACGTGGACTCTTGTGAAACACACAGTGACTTTACATGTAAGATGTGAAGTGAAATCAATGTCTTTGACATGAAATGTGAAATTGACGACATTCCTCATCAGTACCTAAGATGTTTTGTGAGAATTGTAATTTGTATTGTTGGAAAGCTAAGCATATGTACTACATTTTGGATAGAAGAAAAAAGTATATACAACTTTTACATGCGTAAACCAGCGGAAGGAAAATTGGCTCTGCAAGTGTGTTTTTCGTGTCGCATGTGTCGTGTTTACTGGAATCGTTACTTAACAAAGCATGCAGTAAGATTACAGCTTCATTTTTTACTGTAGCACTGCTTTCATTAGCAACTGTAGTTCCCAAAAATAATGTGAATGAAAAAAAGAAAAAAAAAAACGTCCTTAATTAATGATGAATTGTGTTGATAAAATTGAGAACTAATTGCAACACATTTCAGACAAAATAATAGTTACATGCAGATATGGGGTTTCGCTATAGCAGGACTTGTTATCGGTAATTGTCGATATATAGATAGGACTGATGTACCATTAACTACTTCTTCCAATGTATTTTAAGTCAAATTAGACAGCATTTAAAATTTGTAAGTATTTTAACTCATCCCTGGCTGTCAAGGGCAATTATTAAACACGCTCTGAGTTTTTGGCTCACACAAAAGATGTATGAATCGAAAAAATGCTTTTTCCCTAAAAGAAAACCGAAGCGGGTTAGTCTGACATGTAATTTTAAAGAAATCTAAAGCGCATTTGAAGTTCCCACAGTACCCTAAGAAATTTGATAAATTCACCCAAAAAAATGCGTGCAGTCGCTATGCATCAATGAACACGACAACACGAAAAACCTTGGGCCAGTCTACGAAAAATAATGAATCAAAGCTTGCAACATGGAAGCTTTTTTATAAATACTGGTAAGACTGGCAAATGAAGAATAGAATTTCAATAAGCCATTTTCCCTGTTATTGTAGAAAAAAAGCGGCAAACTGATATATACATGCAAAACCCGTGATTCACACCGTTTTAGCTTCTTTTCATGAAAATATATTAAGCCTGAAGGGTTGAAAATTTTTGGCGACTAAAATACTTATGCTGGTGACCAAACCTGAAAACTTAGGGACCAGCTGGTCCCAAGGTTTTTTCTTGAAATTTGAGTCCCCATCCAGCGAGGAGCTTCAAATTCTTGCGCAGAAATAATATTTACCAAATCAAGTCAACAACAGTTCTGCCGGGCAAAAATATTTTTAAAAAATGAAAAGTATAACTGATAGCTACCTCTTTTCATTCCTTGCAATGCACGGTTTGCTAGCAATGCGTGCCTTTACAAGAGCCTTCCATTGAAAAATTGTCGGAAAGCATTTTTCAATGACCTACTTCTTGTGTTTCTACCCACAAGCTCAAATCAGTATTCAGTTTGAGACAGTCGTCTGTGAAATGCTTATTGCACACATTCACATTTTTGAGTTTTTTTGGAATGAATCTCTCATCCCGACGTAGCCGTTCGAACTTCTTTGGCAATTTTTTGTTCTTTGCAGGCAAACTAAGGAAAGTCACTCCTCTTTCTCTATCCTTTTCGGTTCGGGTTTTACAGCCCGGGACCCAACATTTAAGCTCACAATGGAATAAACGAATTTAGGACAGAAAAGGAGAGCTTTAGCCTTTGAGTTTCACACCAATTTGGACTGAATGACATCACGGATATGCGGCCTGGCCTTCAAGATCCTTTCAAAATGGCGGCTCCCAGTGTCAAACTTTTCACTTCTTTTTCATTGGGATCGCATCCACTTCAAAGCTAAAACAACGGTGAGTAACTCAACTCAATGTGAACTTTTTATTGGTGATGGAAAAAAATATCGTATTTACCCATGTATAATGCGCACTTTTTTCCAAAATTTATAGTTCAAAATTTGCACTGCGCATTATACTCGGCACCTTTTGTTTGTTGATCGTTTACACCGCTACACTCATTTGCATGCACACACAAAAGAACAATAAACTTGGTTTTAATAGGCTGTTGTCAAGACTGTTGTTATAATAAAAACATAACTAACCAATAACCGCTGTTTAAATATGATGGATAAAAACAAACTGTTTTGAAGCATCTTTATTGCAATCATTGTAAACTGAGGGGCAATTATGGGAGCAGCAAACACGAAGCGACAAAGTTACACCACAGCGGAGAAGTTGAAAGTTATACAATTTGCAGAACAGCATGGAAATCGTTCAGCCCAGCGAGAGTTTGGAATTGCCAAGAGCAATATCCGTCTTTGGCGAAGAAGCAAGGAAAACCTAGAGAAAATGCCACGACAACATGCGCATCCTGGAAGGAAAGCAGCTTGGCCTCACCTTGAGCAAGATCTGATGGCTTGGATCACAGAAAAGCAAAACAACAGACTGGCGATTTTACCAGCCATGATCAGGCTAAAAGCGATGGAACTTTCTAAACATCCGCAGTATGACATCGATGCTGGCGAGTTTAAGGCTTTCAACCACTGGTGCCAAAGATTCATGAAGAGAAATGGTTTGTCATTGCTACAGAAAACTACGCTCGCCCAACGTCTTCCACGCGACTACAAAGAGAAAATCGTGCAGTTTCACCAGTTTGTTATCAGGCAGCGAAGAGCCCACAACTATCCTCTTCATCTTGTGGCAAACATGGATGAGAGTCCAATTCAATTTGACATGCCATCAAATCGAACTGTCAGCACAATCGGCGAGAAAACAGTGAAGATTCGAACCACAGGAAATGAAAAGAACCGCCTGACTGTCGTTTTGGCATGTGCAGGAGATGGCTCCAAATTGAAACCGCTGGTCATTTTCAAGCGCAAGACCATGCCAAAGATCCAAAACAAACATGGCGTCGTAGTTGCTGTCCAAGAAAAGGGCTGGACGGACAGCAAAATCATGAAAATTTGGATTGAAAAAGTTTGGCGTTGTCGAATTGGAGGTCTGAGTCGGCAAAGAAGTCTACTAGTGTTGGATTCCTTTGAAGCACACAAGACTGAGCAAGTGAAACATTTGCTGAAATTGGAGAACACGGATTTGGCCGTAATTCCTGGTGGGCTCCCCTCAGTACTGCAGCCTCTAGATGTGTGTTTAAACAAACCTTTTAAGGACAGAGGCAGGCAAAGGTGGATGGCATGGATGGCTGAGGGAATCCATCAACTGACGGCTACTGGAAGACAAAAGAAACCATCCGAAGAACTCATGTGCCAGTGGATCGGCGAAGCATGGCGTGATATTCCACGAGAAATGGTCGCGAGATCTTTTTTAAAGTGCGGAATCACAAATGCTCTGGATGGTTCCGAGGATGATTGTGTTTTTGACAGTTCATCAGATGATGAATCTATTTTAGAAGATGAGGTTCTTGTAGATGAGCTCTTCACATCTGACTTGGAGTCAGAGGATTTTTACGGGTTTTGAGGTACAGTTAACAATCCTAAAATTAGCGCTCACTTCGAAACTGTTGTAAATAATTGCTTTGTGATTTAGAAAAGTTTACCGGCAGGTCAACACTAATTACCTGAGTACTGTAAGCTTGAAAGTTCATGTTATTAAACTGTTGCAATGGAATATACACATTGTTTGTCTTTTGTTGAACAAGGATTTTTTGTTTTGGTGGGTACTTATTTTCAAAAATTGTCTGGAAAATCAGGGTGCGCATTATATACGGGTGCGCATTATACAAGGGTAAATAGGGTACACGGTTTTTGGAGTGACCTTCTCCTTCAAGAAAACAAAAATGGTAATGTACAGTATTACTTCGAAGTTAAATTCAACTTTTAGAACAATTGGTAAAGCCACGGCCGATAAAATAACTGCAAAACTTGTCGGTAAAATCTCAAGCTTTCGCTTTAGCATGAAGAATTACTTTGAACATGCGGTCATGCAGCGAAGCACGCCTGCAAAATTTTGAACATTTTTATGCTTTTATCTTGAATAAAAATTTATTGTTTTTGAAATTCCTGTCACGTTTCTTTCATTTGGTTGCCTTTATTTGGGAATTTTAGGTTTTAAAAGGGGACAGTATTTTTGCACGCTGGATTTCTGCAAATTTAATTTATGGTGACCCCCATGGTTTGTTTGTTTAGTTTATTCGATTCATTCAAATATATTTTTTGGGAGTCTTATTCAGCTAAGTAAAAAATTAACCCATTTTTGCATATTCAATTTTCTCGGCTTTTGTCGCGTGGCAAAGAAAAAAATATAATTTCTTGTTTCCTTATCAGTTTTACAGATCAAGTTGAGTTCTCTTTGTTGATATTTTTTAATATTTTGGCCCTTCATTTATAAAATAAACGAAGTCTTGAAACCTGATCTTGTGTCTGTGGTTACTCCCCGTATGGTTTATTTTTATGCTTTCGCTTGCTCTGAAATATTTCACAAAAACACCAGGGAATTAGGGGTGGGTCGCAGGCAATTTCATGCAGGCATCAATGGATTAAACACTGTGTGAGCATCATCATGTATCCCACCAACCTGAACTGATCTCACTGAGAAATCAGGTTCCATTGACGAACCAAATTTTAATGTGATTATCCACTTTTATAGAATATTAATTACATTACTGCAGCAGGGGTTTCATTAAGGGCAGGGCACCAGGCAGGCTGTGAGGATGATTTTGCCAGCCTGGTTTGATCATCCAGGGGAAAGTTCTTATAAAGAACTTCAGTTCAAAAAGTTTTGCCTGCCTGTGAAAACCAGTTGTTCTCCTGCTGAAAATGTTAATTAAACCCCTGTTGTAGAGGAATGAAAGCAAAATTTATAGAGCCATGTAATAGTGTCTACAAAAATGTTCCCTTGGGTGAAATATAGCACAAGGGATTTGTGCCTGTTTTGTCCCCAGAAGAAGTCCTTTGTATGTCCCCACTTGCTCAGCTAGAACAAGGCCACAGTTAACAAATTTTTTTTTTCAGATCACCTTGAAGCAGCACAGTGTTGTTCCCCTTTGGGGCCCTTAATGCCAACTGGTCAAAGGTGATTACTTCCCCACCAGCCTTCAAAATCCTTGCACGGGCTCCCTCAGTCACATGAAGGGCACACACCTTCAAGTAAAAAAACATACATTTTTAATACCTTGTCCACCAGTTTCTTCAAGCAACAATTTAAGGTTTTGAAAGGCCTTGTTACACAGGACAATTTTACTTGAAGTGTGTCTAGCCTAGAACATTTGTAACACAAATTCCAAAAGACAGGGCACGAAATTGGGACTCACTGGCCACCAATGCAATCAAAATGTAGAGTGCTGGCAACCAGATATTAAGAACTGTTCACCAGTGGGTTACTCACCTTTTCTTCTGTCAACCTTTTAACCTCAAAGGAAAATTGACCTTACTTGTGGATGAAATATACCATTTATGTGAATAGATAGTTATAACAAAAGAAACAAGCCGTTCTAGGACCAACAAGTTTGTTTGAGTAGCTTCTTCATTATGAGGTATTGTAGGCTCAGTAAACAACATGCGCAATAATTGAGCCTGCTACGACTTCCGACATTGTGGCAGAGAGGGGGCTTAATTCCAATATGTCAGTTGAATTGCAAATCACAATGAAGTCTTGGCTTAGCACTGAAAAATACATAGAATTGTAAATGAACCCTAGTGTCTAGACATGTCTAGTTGTGTAAGCTATGGACTCAATGTTTAATACATACAGTTTGTCAAAACTCAACAAAAATGGCAGCCTGAGAAGGTTCTCACAAAGGTCAAAATATGAGTTAGCACTCAAGTTTTTGCTAACTGATCGGTTCTTGCCCTTGAAGAAGTATTAATTTCAATGTGTTGGATCTCTAGAGAAATAACTTTTCATTTCAATTACAAAACTCAATACTCAATGACAGATGTTTCAGTTACTTTCTGGCCACCATGTTGGTGCCCCTTTGACGGGCACAAACAAACATGGAGTTTCCATACAAAGCTTTATAAATTTAGCCGAAACACTGGTCTTTTCTGAATAACGTGCAAATGAAAACCAGACCTGAATCTTGGCAGGGCTTTTTATATATTGATCATCTATCATATCCCGGATTCTTGACTTAAATTATTAAATAGTTCCGATTTTTATTTTCAATGGCGTGACAGTGAAAACCAATCACTGAGGCTATTAAGTAACAATGTACTGTAAATACAACTTGCTAGGTAAGACCAAAAGTTGGGCTTTCAAGTGGCCAGAAAATATATCTGCTAAGTCAAACTCCAAATGTATTGTACAAATAGCGAGAGCCTCTAAATACACTAAATATGGCGAACAGACGGGGTCTGCTAAATCTGCGAGCCAGCGAGCCATGCGAGCCATTTATGCGAGTATTTTTTTTTCTTCAACTGGTCTGAGAGGTCGTCAACTTTTCGCCAAGAAACATAGATCTCGCGCCCGACTATCACTAAACTATCGCTATAAACCGCTCGCCCGCCATCTTGAAAGCGGAGATGACCCTGGGGATGAGTATAAATGGTACAACCTCGCTCCTAGGGTACTCTCTCTTTCCGGGCCTGGGAAATTAATTTTAAATAAAAATTTAGCTACAAAAGTGCCTACAATTGAAATATTCCCAAAAGAAAATCCTAATCTCGCTTCGGTTACCAGAACTATTGCTGGTGCGGCAAATATGAAAAATGCTCTAAACATCTGCACATCGTGCCAAGTCTTGCATCATAGTAATGGCTACCCTGAGTGTGACGAATTTTTTTCTTTATTTCATATTTTTGTTGTTTGGAGAAAATTTTGTGTATTCAAATCGCCCAGGATCCGCAAAAAATAAAAACGATGCGTCAAAAATTTATTAAGGTTCAGGACTAAAGTAAAGAAATTTTCTGAGAGAAACGTACGGCTCCACTGCCCCACCGCTACTCGAATGGGTAAGTGAATGGTATCCACTGGCACCTGTAATTCATTGATATCCACGTTGAAAATCATTCAAGAAAAAAGAGAACAGTACTTCAGGGCAACTCCGTGTATTGGCGTCAAGTATGGTGAGTGAATCGCGTAATTTTAACAGGTTCGCTCTTTAGTGAATCAGAGTTACCAAAACTTTGTAGGTTGGCTGACTGCTGCATGTGGTTGTCCCTTCCCTTAGAATTTAATATTGCACGAATTTAATATTGCGATCTTATTCATCTTGTTCCGTTGCTCTTGTTCTTGTTCTCATGTGCATGTAAATGTAACAAATAAAAAATCTTAACATTTTTACTAGGGCTCGCATGACTCGCATGACTCGCATGGCTCGCCCTTTGGCTCGCATGGATCGCTGGCTCGCAGGTTTATAAAACTCGAACAGACGAACCTTCAATGGTGGCACCTCGTACAACCTCAGATCGTCAGTAACTGTTCCAACAACAACACAAATCTTTCCAGCATAGTCACGCTTGGTTTTCATTTTACGCACCTTCAAAAACAAAACAGAAAGCAAAAATAAATGATACTATCTACGCACAGAACGATCGTGTAAAACAATGATAAGAACTGATCGACACCTACCAAACGAGACAGGGCTAGAGGTGGTCTGTTCACACGACTCATACAAAGTCGTTTTAAAATAACTTTGTTGAAAGTTGCATTTGTACGACGGGCCAGAAAGCGATAGAGCTGCAAGAAAATCGAAATAAGAGCCTTAGTAGTTATGTTCGACAGGCATTTTTTTAAGTTAATGTAAGGTAGAAAAATGATCAACCTTCACGAGGAGCCTCAGGTAGACATTCTGTGAGGCAGGCTCTTTTCGTGCGTTCTTCTTAGCGTGCTTCCGTTTGATGTCTATCCCCTAAAAAACATAAAAGTTGCCAGAAAAAGAGTTAAACTACACAACCACTTTTAAATAAACTCAACAACTAAAAAGATGACGGAGATTGAAGCAGATAATTTTCACCAAATTATAATTTCTTCACATTACTCACCATATTGAGGAACGAAGAGACTGCACGAGGGCATGGTATTATGGGAAATCATCCTTCTGCCTCGCTTTCGATGTGACATTTTCCCTTTGGTCTCCCTGAAACAAATTGATATCCAGGTAACCAGGCCAGCGCGTTGCCAGCGCCATTTGCATGCGTGTAAGGCAAGATCGACGTCATTGAAATGAGCCTGTATCACTTTTAACATCTTTTATTTAACTTTTTTGTTTATTTTTTCTCTGATCTGGCTTTTCCATAATGAGCACTAGACCTGTAATATTTAACCTGGTTAACTGCATCATTGGAGTGAGTGTTTTGGCGATGCCCTTCTGCTTTCAAGAGGTAATGTAAAGGAAACTAGTGAACTTCAATATATGTTTTGCGCCAGGCGTAGACATAACCTTAAATGTATTCTATTTTAGTAGGCTTTGTCTAATTGTCTGTAGATTATCTTCCTACAATACCGTAAATGATAGTTCACTTTTCTTGGGTAAATAGAGCATGGCATGAAAACAGTTTTTGATATTTGTCCTTCTAATAAAAGTGAAGACAAAACATGGATCAGAAACATCGATCAAATCTAACTTCGATTCAATACTGACAATGCCTTAAGATAATAAGTGGACGTCCGTAATATTGTGTCAATAAAGTTTTAAACAATTAACTGTATATATATCAGCAATACAAGGTTAGGAAAGAAAGGCCAGCTACTAATGCATGCTAGCAAGAGAAGTCCTAAAAGACTTCTCACCAAGAGGTGTGAGGTATACTTTATAATTCTTGTGTTAAAGTTAGTGTGATAACTGTATATAGTTTCTGTTGATTCAATAAATGTAGATGTAGATGTAGATGTAGGTAACTTAAGAGGTATCTACATCTGTAAGCTGGCTAATAAGTAGTTGCATGTTACCTTTAACTGATTGTCTCTGGAATCAAGTTATTACTAACCACTTCCAATTTATCAGTGATAATTTCTAGTACGAGGCATAGAGTGCTGTAAAAGTCTCACGCTTGGATTTCTAGATCACCACTTCTCCTGCTAGGGTTTTTGAATCACGGTATTTTGAGCTTGGATATTTTGACAAAAATGGTTAACTCTCAGATTTCATATGAGGGTCTCCTATTCTTGGTGAGTCTTGGATTTTACCATTGTATCCCCTACTTGTGTTGTTTCTAGCTTTAGACTGTAGGTATCTACATTGTGAGGGGGGGAGTAAGAAGCTACACAATTCTCCAAGTGATACATTGGTGATGTACGTGATCATTAAGTTCATGTTATTATTATTAACCAGTTAATATTGATTAAAAGAATTGAAATTCCATAATAGCTCATACCAGATTAGTGCTTATTACAACAGTTACATGACCGTGCAACACCTGGCTGGATTAGAAAATATGCTAGACCCTAGCCTTGTTCAAAGACTGTTTTATCCAAGATTCGAAAAACTGTTAGATGAACTATATCATTCTAGAGAAATATTTTTCAGTAGGTGTCAGATCATTTCTTTTATCCTACATCCATAGTGTGGCATTGTTCTTTGTGGCATAGCTATTATCAGCAGCTCCTGGCTCACTAAGAAGTCCTGTGAACTGCTGCTAAAATCTGGTCAGGTGGTTCGAAGAAGAAATTATGAAGGGCTAGGTGAGTTGTTATAGTAAGTAGACAAAACTTGTTTGGTTTAGAATGGTGAGTAAACAATGTATTTTAGACTTTATAACTATAAGTATTGGTACTTGCACTGGGTAAAGTCTGCATACGAGCCAAGTGGCCCATCAGGCCAGAGCTTATCCCAGTTTTTGTAGCATGAAGTGACTAGGAGTATTTCTACTCCCCCCTGGATGGGATGCTAGTCCATTGCAGGGTTACCCCCAGCATTAAGTTCGCCGGTACCCATTTATACACCTGGGTGGAGAGAGGCGCTGTGAGAGTAAAGTGTCTTGCCCAAGAACACAACACAATGTCCCCGGCCAGGGCTCGAACCTGGACCGCTCGATCCAGAGACGAGCACACTAACCATGAGGCCACCGCACCTCCTAACGGTACTTTCACTGTGCTGTATGAAAAGGCTGGCCAAAATGATATATAACATACCAAAATACTTCAACACGTTTTTCTGCAGCAACTCTGGAATGATGATTATTGTCACAACCAACATAAGCAGGGCAAAACAAAACTTTTGAGTGTTACAGGGTTACTGTAGGTCTTGTTTACAGCTAATGACTGAGTTTCGTACAAATCACAATATAATGACTGAGTTCTGTCAGTACAAATTACAGCATTGGAATGCAAGGTGCTTCTTGTTTCAAAATTGTTGGAAAAACATGTATAACTATTAATAAGGGCTAAGTGCTTATTCAATTCCCATCATATACATGTAGGCATTGTTTTAGGAATTCTTCCCTGGTACTAACAGTGAACCTCTGGTTTTGTTACATGTATGCATCTTTTCAGGGAAAAAATTGCAAAAAAATGCTTCTTTTCAGGGACACTTCTGTCTTTTGGTATTACTCGTAATAACACTTCAGAAAGACTTCAACTTCCTGAAATTGATTTATTATTATTATTTTATTTTAGCATTTTCTACTTACGGTGCTCCAGGCAAGTTGGCAGTTGAAGCAAGGTAGAAATAATAATACATGTAGCATTACAGTGTGACTACTCGAACCAGGCCACTTGGAAAAGAGTTAACCAATCAGAACATTACTTGAGAACAATGGAAAGTGATCTTTTTCTCAAATAAACCAATAATATTGAAGAATACGAACAACAGATCTTAACAAACTTGAAAACCCAACAAAGAGCCAGGTGTTGCCAACTTCTCAGGAAACTTTGCTATTTGTTGACTGGTAAATTTCAATCCTAAATTTTGTACGCTTTTCAACTGTTTTGGTTTAGTTGTTGCAAAATGAGTTTTCAAGCTAAATTTTTTGAGCAAGGTTTATAATAAAAAATATTATGGTAATTCACTGTCAAATCAAGGACTGAATCTCAGTGTACAGTCCAGTGTACATAATGTAGAGGAGTCGATAGTGTTAATCTTTTCACGTCAAATGGACTGTTACATTGTACTCACCGTCACAAGAAGCTATCAGTCCATTGTTCTCAGTTTGCATTTTGATTGATTAGTTTTCTTCTACAGGGAAGGTGGCTGCACTGTAAATTATTTATTGTAATCTACAGTATTTGTTGACCTTTCCTTATTGCTCCACTCTGTGCAATAAATAACTGAACACAGTGTCTTTGTGTTCTTTTTCCAGCATCATCGGTCTTCTTATTGGAACTCTTATAGCATTCAATGTAATAATTGGAGACTTGGTTCCTTCAATATTTCAAAATTTAAGTGGATTGCAGGTAAAGGAAGTTTTCTTTATTAGTATCACTTTATAATGTGACTGATTTTTAATTATCTCTTAAACTGTCAGTCCTAGGTATCTGCATAAATTATACATGTACATTGTCTGTTATTTTGTTTGCGTTATTTTTCCAGGTGTCCTGGACTATCAGAGCTGTTCTTATGACAGTTTTAGCATTTTGTGTTGGTCTTCCTTTGTCATTAATGAGAAATCTTCACAGCTTAGCTTCATTCAGTGCTTGTTCTTTGATATTTTATGCAGGATTTGTGTTGCAGGTAAGTCTAACAGAAGGCGATTCAAATAATTATTAGTTACTGCAATACAGTAGTCTATATAAAGAGTTGATATCATCCATTACAAAACTATTTGGAGCATGAGTGATGTGACATACAGCTACATATATGGTGTATTTAGTTGAATCCCATATCCACAGATTCAGAATTGCATAGTTTACCTCGTCATTTTCCTTATGTTTTTTTGGACAAGACACACATGACACACACACACACACACACAGTATCTGTCCTCACCCAGGAGCAAAATTGTTTGCCAGTCAATTGTTGTTAAATCCTGTCTTGGTTGCTAAGGGACGGTTCATTATTTATGGGGATGACCAGGTCAGAAAATCAGATTGAAATGACTTTTTTTCTTTTTTCCTAATGCCCGCCGTAGTATCATATCAAAATTTGAAAGCCTGTCTTGATTCGTTTTATAGAAGCTGATATAAAATTGACACAGTACCGGTGACAGTATGAAGTCATTTTATGTATTTCAGCTGGTGTAAATGAATGTTTTTCCATGTTTACAGCATAGGCTTATAAGCACTATTACAAGGCAACAGTACGTCAACTTCGGAAAATTTATATTTTGGTCAGACACAGCTATTAAAAAGGACAGAAAAATGTTGTGATGGATATTACTTTTATATAACACTCTTGATCAAATGATATAATCCATGAACCTATAGAAATCAATTGATCTTTTAAAGCATTAAGGACGGTGCCTACTAAAATAATACAAAGGTTTTTGCGTCAGGTAAGGACCACGCAGAAAAAGTATGGAATCCACAAAGAAAAATGGGGGTAGCCACACATTTTTCGAGATAATTAGCCTTGAATCTCAGCAAAAATGCTGACATCAGCATTTTCCTGAAAAAAGAAGGAAAGGATATTTCTTCACAGATTTCCATAGAATTCACCTTTACATACAGAAAAGCAAACACATTTAAAAGATCTTTAAACTAATGGCAAATGGTGACAAAAAAAACCACATTTTTGATATGTTTTTAATAACAAAATCGTTGAAAAAGTGCTTTTGACGTATCTGACAGCCTTCCATTGGTTCAGCTAAAATACAGTCTTAATACCTTTTGCTCACAACCAGAAACTAATCACGTGTTGAATAGACTTGCCACTTCCATTTCATGAGGTAAAATGTAGGGGTAACCACACATTTTTTAAAGTTATTGATCTTTTTTGAAAACTTTTATGGTGCCTGTTGCATTTTTTCCTGTCACCTCCCCAGTAAGTGAGACATTTGCGTATCTCGCACTTGTTTTGTGCGCGCACTACGCCATCTGCAGGTACATGTTTACAGTTGGATTTCAGTATTATTTTCGACAGATAATAGCTAGGTTTTCAGCTGGAAGACGTAAACAGTTTGTGGTTAGCGATATGCTGTTATTCTGGTGTTCCTGGTTTAAGTACAGGTTCATTAAACTTGATTTGGTCACAGTAGGAAAATTTTGCTTTCATTTTAGTCGTGTACATGATAGCGTAGTTGATTGCGTCAATGTCAGCCCCAGCGCGTGCGTGGAGCTAAACCATAGCTTGCGTGATGCACAGAACGCGTGCGCACTGACAAAAAGTAGGCACCGTCCTTCAATGGAAACAATAATTAATTCATGGTTTGACGCAAAAACTCAACAACAGTATTTACAAATCGTTTCACTAACAGTACCACGGCTTTACCTACATGTACAATATACCCATGCCTGCAAGTATGTGCAATAGGATTGTTGAAAACCGTATTTTCCTCTCTGCTAACTCGATTAATAACTTGTAACAATCTGTAATGAGTTTAACTTCACCTTTTTGTCACTATATTCTCCGCATCATCATGCTCAACATGCAACATGTACATTTGCATACAATCTGAACTTTGCCAAATATGGGCATAATTCTTTCCATGGTGAAAAATGTAAACAAAGTGTTCATTTCAAAGTCAAGATAGTGTTTCGAGACATTTTCATATACTGAAACCTGAGACAAAGAAACAAAACAGGCAAAACGAAAACAGACACAAACTCAGGCAAAACGAAAGTCAGGAACAAGCGAAACCGCCTAGTTGTCTGAACACTCTGGTTTGCTTGTGGTTTAAAAGCTCACAATTTGTGGGTAAGGCAACACCATATCATTATAATCAGTCGTTTCTTTTGCTTATTGTTGTCAGTTTGCTTTACATTTTTTCAAGATAAAAATATACAACGGTAGTATGTTTGTTAGCCTGTAAGCTTTTCTACATGAAAAGTGCGATAATTTGGTCAATTTGCAATGAAAAGGTAATAGAAGCCTGAAGTGAGGACACATGTAACTGCCGTGTATGTACATTTATCACCATAACTTTGAAGTGGTCTTACTGTTCCGTAAAGAAGGGCATATCAGTCTTCAGAACCAAGTCGTTTGGATCTCCAAAAATTTAGTAGCCTGTCAATTCGGAACGAATATTTTTCATGGCCCGGTCACTTTTTTTCCGACCTGGTCATCCCAATAAACAATGAACCGTCCCCAAAGATGATATTAACAATAACCTGTTGTAAAGTAGTTTCAATTTAGTGAGAATGGCTTGTTCAAACAAACACTGTCACAGTGGTTTTCTAAATGGCTGAACAAATTGACTTCTTTGAAGTACAATTTGTCAAACTACAGTGTACATTCAACCTCAACAAATTTTATATGCCCAATCACACTTAGCCTCTTGCCTAAGCTCTTGCTCAAGATCTTTCATAACCCCTTGTCTTACTCTCCCAAAGTAGTATGTTACAAACAGTGTACAGAATTATTTTACTGTGTCTTGCGAAGCATTGCACCATAAACATAGTATTTAACAGGACTTTGAAGTACAATAATCAGTGAATGGCTTTCTGATCCAATGACAGATATTGTTCAGTGCATTGCCAAGAATTTTGGAAGGATCTTGGATCTACAACTTGAATTACTGGCGGCCAGAGAATCTTCTTAATTACCTGCCTATCTTTGCCTTGGCCTTTGCCTGTCAAACGTAAGCTCTTCATTCAGTGTCAAAATAATACAGTTAGAAAACTGTTTACAACTTGCATTATAACTGGTGTAAGCGATCTTAAATTTGCACTTTGTGTAACTAAACAGAATGGCAATTGGTATGTATGGGAAATTACATGTATATAACATTTTATTACTTGAGTTTTAAAAAGGAGTAAATAACGATACACAGTACCGCTCAAAAGTAAGGTACCACCTTCTTGCGAGACAAGAATCTCGTCTCGAGAGACGAGACTTTTGTCTTGCGAGACGAGAGTCTCGACTTGTCTGCCTGAACTTCTCGCGAGATTTTAATAGCCTATTGTAAAGCGAACAATGCAGCAACAACGCAGCAACAATGCAGCAAAACTTTGCATGATCTGACGAAGCTTCACTTGCAAGTGCAGGCACCCAATTTCGGATGTTTACCACGTCCACAAAAGATGTAACCCCTGAAATTTTCAACCCGTGTGGCTTAACTTCACTTCTGGAGAAAGGTCTGTAAACATGAAAGAAATGTTAACAGTGTCATGTTTAAAAGTAAACACGGACCGTTCTTTGCCTTCGAGTCATTCACAATTTTCATAGCCGTGTTTCGATTACAGTTAATGTTAAGCGAGGCCTGTGACACAGCTTATCTTGCAGCATTTGCTATTAAAAACTCCTAAAAAGCCATTTCGTTTTTAAAACGTTTCTCTATGTTTGTACGGTTCTCTGAAAGCCTTTTATCGATCAATCAACAGACTATTTAACTTGGTTGCTACGTGTACATGTAGGCAAGTTCAACATCAACACAATTAATTTGGGTCCTAATTTGACCAGAAGATCGCAATCTTTCCATCAATTGCTCAACAGACTTTGACTTTCTTGGTACATGTAAGCGTGTTTAACAAGGAAATTAAGATCAACACAACTTTCAGTATTCAAACTGACGTCTTCTGCGTTCCATTTCACGTTCCAATTCTTTGGACATTCGTTTCATTTGGTTTCATTACGCAAACTACAGTAAGCCCATTTCTGCTATGTGCATTTGCTATTTTAGCAAAGGTTATGTTTTCGATTTGTTATGTAATCAAAAATTCACTTCCTTTCTCGCTGTCAGACAAAACTTGTACAGATTTACCGAAATTATCTTTCTGGTAGTTAATATTTTGATTTCTAAGATTGTTTACATTCAATATTATTGATGAAAACAACGGTTTTCGATTCAAAAGCGAGTTCAGAGGACACGCACACTTATGCAAATTTACTGCGTTACAGACTAAAAATAATCCGGAAACTGTTGACACTTCACTCATCGATTACTCAAGCACTTTCACCAACGTCTTGATTTGAGATTAAGGTATCATGGTAGGTGGATTGACAGTGTTTGGAAATCGCGCTGTTACGCTGGCGCTTTGAAAGAAAACCCCATTATAGAATACAATCATACCTTTGAAATTATCTAAAAAGTTATTGTCGTAGTGATATTAGAAGAGATACCCAGAAACACTGCTTCGCTTAAACTGGTTCGCTTCCACATGGAATTATTGGAGCAGCGCAATTAACATCGGAAATGTTTTCTCACACATCACCCTCAAAAAGGGTGTTGACGATTTTCCAGGTGTGGTTTGTTTGTTTTTTCTACACCCTCCTAAACTTTGATATTTTCAATGCCGACATTTCCTTCTACTAAAGAGGCCATAACTTTGAAACGGACACGAAATTAAACAAAGCCTGACACCCTTTTTCGAAGGGGGTATCTGGGAACATACCTGCCAATTTTCAGCCAATTCCGTTGGAAGACACGTGTAAATGAACTAAAAGTGTTCATCCTTAAATGCAGTTTTATTTTATCGAGAAAAAGACAACAAACATTTTATGAGATTGGTATGATTAGGGGTTAAAAATCCCCTCCGCACTCACAGATGTTGGCATGATACAGTATAGCACAACAATGGGTTATGACAACTTCAAATAAACAGACGTCTACAATTCTGGAGCGGAAACCTGTCGCAGGGAAATCGTCCGAGAAGCGACAAACTGCCAAGTTTAACTGCCATGATTTCTTTTTCTTAGAAGATTTCATCGGCAGCATTGGTATTATGTTGCTTAAGTTTAGGCTTCTTCATTTTCCAGACATTTTTTGAAACCATGGCTCGTGAAGCCGAAAAGAGGAAATCTTGAGGTCTACATCGTCCACACCTACATCTGCGCTTGACTCTCTAGTTGTGGAAGTTTTGGAATCGCATCCATTCTCCAGCAATTACGTACGACTAGCACTTGTTGTAGTTTGTCCTTCAACTTCATTGGCGCTCAGAGCCAGAGATCTTGTTCGACGCCGAACCTGTGGGTTCCACCAGATTTTTACCTCTTCGGCTTCTTCAAGGACGAAAATGGGCCAGACATTTTCTTGCATTTTCATCCAGACATAAAGAAAATTTGACAAGAATGAAAGCTAACTTGTGATGAAACAACCAGATCCCATCTGATCGAGAACAGTTCACGTACACAAATAAAATATCACACCGCATTGCGCATAATCCATGTGACAACTGGTGGTGAATTTTAAATAGAGGTGTCAATGTGCCGTAAGGGGTTAATGAGATTCAAAAATAGTTTTTTTTATTTATCTTAAAAAATAAAAAGCTTTTTTTCCCCATTCTTTTTGCAAAATAGTTGTCTCAGTCTTCTCAATTTGAACAGCCAAAAAAAAGACTTTTTGCATTTTTTTGTAAAAATCCACCTACCATGTACCTTAACGAGCAATGTTTCCATTCAGTTTCTTCATTTGCGATGATAGTATTGGGTCTTGCAAAGCAAGTTTCCACTTTAAAGCTGTCATTCATATTTATGCAAAGTCACCACGCTGCAACGAAATAATTAAAGCGCCTGCTGAACGCGAATTTTGGCGAGCATCTTTGACGTCCGTTTTTCATTACTTTCACGTAAGTTTTTTCGCTGGTAAGTTAAAGTTGGAGACAAGACAAGAGTTAAGTTACCAAGAGTAAGTTACTACCTCTTGTGTCACAACGCAAGATGAGAGGTGGTAACTTACTTTTGAGTGGTACTATACATGTGATACAAAGTAATTGCGTCAATAAGTAGTTAATACAATATGTTGAATGATATCTCACATTTTGATTGGTTCTTACTTAATATGATCTCTTGGAAGACAGATGCATAGATGTTATCTATAACACAAGTACATGCAGATTCCATTTTGCTCGGTAATAAATTTCAGAAAATATCCATACCCAGCCTGAACCATGGATGGCCTCCATATGCTCTAACGCAAATACTCCCATGCGTTCCAGAGTTCTATTTTTTACTTCAACCCTCTGGGATTCCTTGTGTGACTCCCTGGAATTTCCATCAAACAAAATTTTACCCTTTTACATCTTCCTAGAAGTTAACAATTTTCAGTCAAATAACTGTCAACAAGGCTCGAAATTGCAAGTAATAGTCTAACCAACACGATCGCATGCAATCTGACTAAATGTTTGGCTACTAAAACTTACTCCTCTTCAGTTGTCCTCTTCATTGTTTTATGTGGGCAAATCCTGCCTACTTTACCTTCAACATTATGAATGATATTCACTTGATCAGGTGCCATTACAGCGGTTTCTTTATAATAATTATAATATGTATTGCTGGTGCAAACATGGCAGGTTGGTGTCTTACAGATGTGTGTTTGTCCCAAACAATTTTATCTGACAAGAAATTCATCAACTTTCAGACCTCTGGAGCTTGATGTGCAACCTACTTTTTATCAGGTTTCTTCTTGAAATGAATGTGAACACAGTCATGCCTGATTAATCAATGCTTGTCTTGTATCCAGCCTTTCACGGTCATCAGCAGTGTCATAGGTTTGTTTGTGCTTTCATGCTCTTGTCTGCCCCCTTTGTACCAGATCTGAAACCCCCCATGCCTTTGGAACTGCAATTGTACTTCCCCATGCCCTTGGATTTCCAGTTCAAGGAACCACCCTTGCCCTTGGAATTCAAAAAGCCATCTGTGGTATAGTTAGGGATATTTCCTGGAATGGTCCATCACAGAAGACGTCAAAATGTGGTAAGAACATCAGTGGTTAACACACTCGACCACTTTTCACATTTTGACATCATCTGTGATCTTTGCAGGGCAATGCAAGGCAACATGGTAACTATTTGATTAACAGAGTATCAAAGAAATGTCAGAAG
>NW_028301547.1:13700000-13752500 GCF_042242905.1 Orbicella faveolata | reverse complement strand
TCTTAAACTGGTATATTAAATTAGCACACACAAGATCAAGATGGCTCATTTAAAGTTGAATAAATGAAGGGCCAAAATATTAAAAAAATATCAACAAAAAAAAACTCAACCTGATGTGTAAAACTGATAAGAAAACAAGAAATGAAATGAGTTAATTATTGACTTCAGAGGACGAAACAAAAAATTTCCATTCTTGTATTACATATAACAGCCAACATTTCAGAAAACAATGGAAAATAAAAGCGAAAGACACAAGTTAAAACCAAACCAAAACTTCTCCAACTTTTACAGTCATTTTATTGGCCGCGGCGTTACCAATCGTTCCAAAAGTTGAATTCAACTTCAAAGTAATACTGTACATTGCTATTTTTGTTTTCTAAAGTCTGGGAAACTGCTTAAAATCTGCGATCGATATTCAAAACTTACTTGAAAGCGTACAACAGATCGTCATGGTTTGAGGACTCTGTACTTGTTGATCTTCCATTCTGAGGCCCCCTGAACATTGACTTACATTTTTTCCTTTCTATTGTAAATCTCAAAGCAGTAATTTCTCCATGATAGGAATGAAACAAGACCTTTGAAGTTTATAGATTTGGGCAAGATTTGTTTATGTGTCTGGTTGAATGTCTCAGTATGAAGACAAGTACAGGATGGGTTATATAGAAAGACATTTTAAAGGATAAACTAAGAGACAAACTTAAACATAATCTGTACACATAGCTAAAAGCAGGCATCAGATGAAAAAAGTTTCCCAATGGTTATCAACTGTGCCGCATTCTCTGATGTGCCCCTTTTGGGTAGAAGTTGTCGTAGATTTCTATTTAATCTACTCGTGATATGCTCTGACCTTTATATATAGCATGGACCCACTTAATATCATTTCTTTCTGTTACATGAATAAGTTACCAATTAACAATTAGATTATTCGCTTTCAATTTCTATGAGGCAATAGTTGATTCAGCAGATTGTCCTTGGTAAATTTGCAGTTGTTTTGGCACACGCACCGGTTTTTCAATAAATTCAAGTTTTAAAAGTCAAGAATCCGTTTATGTCCTTCTTTTAGTCTTCTCAGGAATTTAATTATCCATTTACATCTAAACTTTCTTCCAAAACATGGACAACCCACAGCTACTGCATTCTAATTAAACAATAGAGTGTTTCTGTCGAGGAACTATCGGCTTATAGTTGCCCCACAGAAATTTGATGTTCTTAAAACAAATATTTGCCCAAGAAGCAAAGCTTCGAGGGCAAATATGCTAGTTTTAAGAACATCAAATTTCCAAGGGGCAACTATCAGACCAATAGTTCCAAGACATAAGCACTCTATTGTCTTTATTGTTCACCACTAAATTTTATTCCCTGTGCCAGTACAAAAATCATACTAAGTTTTTCAACTTTTGCCGTGAAAGCCAAATGTAAAATTTGAAACGGAAAAGAAACAAAAACCCTTTAAACACAATTCCAATTGTTTACCTTCTATAAGCCCGCTTGTTTACAGAAATATTTTCACGGACAAGTACTATCCATCCGGGTATTTTCCTTGGACGGACACTATGGGCTGATAGTGTCTCTCTGCGGATGAACACTATCGCGTCACGTGATCAATTTAAACCAAAAAGAATCAGAGAAAATTTAGTGGTGAACTATAATGGCTGAAAGTATACAAGTAGCTCAGCCAATCAGATTGCAGCATTTGCATTAGTATACTAGTAGAATTCTACTAATTTCAAATAGGCCCTGAAATTTTGTAGAACTTATAACTTTCTGAATAAATTAGGTGGTAGCTCTGGAAAATGCACACACCCACAGATGCATATACGGTAGTCATTGTAGCAAATAAAGCACAGTGGGTAATGTTTATGCTTTTATTATCTCTTTTTAACCCATTGACCCCCATGCTGGCCGTAACCCGCCGTGACGAGCATTGGCCTTTATTCCACTTCTGACGTCAACACCTTTGACCAAAATTGGCATCATCTATACTCAAGTTCTGCAGGAGGAAAAGGTTTTTCTAGTGATACCCAGATCAGAGTGATCGGCTCAATGGAGCCTGGAACACGTGCACGAAAATGCTCAGAAATTTGAGTGAAAAATTCGCAGCAAAATTTCCTGCAACTACACTTAGCTACTCCATGGTAAAAATTGCCTGTTTCGATAATGTTTTTGCAGACATTTTTGAACCGGAAGCAAGCCCAGTAGAAGGTCAATCACTACAGCAAAAAGATAAGAAAAGGAGAAAAAGGAAAGGCAAAAAAATAATAATAATAAAAAAAAAAAGACACCTAAAGACTTATGCTGTGGGTCACTTTCCAAATTTTGATTTCTGCACATGCTGGAGCAAAAATGTGGTAAAACGCAATTTTAGGGGAGAGAAAGGCATGCTGTCCTGTTGCAATGCCTTTTTGGGAAGATTGGAGCTAATTTGGCCCATATCCAGGGTGAAAACAATCTCGTTCCCAGAGCCCATGTGTCTTTTAGTCAGCGCCAAGACATGGAGCCCTGGAATAATCAATTTCCATACTCCAAGATTTTAGGAGTTCCGGTTTCACGGCGCTTGTGTGCCTTGGTTTAAAACATGGTAATGTTGTTCCCAGAGCCCATGTGTCTTCTGGTCAGCGCCAACGAAAAGACATGTGGGCTCTGGGAATGAGATTGCCATGTTTTAAACCAAGGCACGCATGCGCTGTGAAACCAGAACTCCTAAAATCTGGAGTCTGGAAATTGATTATTCCAAAGCTCTGTGTCTTGGTGCTGACCAAAAGACACCTGGGCTCTGGGAACGAGATTTGGGTGAAAATCTCCAAAATGTCCAAAAAATGTGTTTTTGGTAAAAAGCTTCAGGAGTCAATGAGTTAAACAGTATCAATTATTACTGATGAGCCTCTTTTCTGCTATACTCTTTACAATGTGTCATTTGTGAATATTTTAAAATTTAGAATTATAATACCTGTTATTTACACTTGAACTGCCACTATTTTTTTTTCTACACACTACTTTGTACCTAGACCTTTCCTTATCTGCTTTTGAATTATTGCCAGTTTATGTATTGGCTACCCTCTGTGCTGAGGGTTGAACAGCTGACCTGTAGATTCATACAGTTGCAGAAATACAGCATTGAGTGATAAAATCACAGCCACATTCAAAAAAGAAACCAATCTTTCTTTTCAATTTCCAGTAAGGTATTAGAAGCTTTCAAAGGTTTTGGTGTTTATTTCTCATAGTATAGCCAGATTTTCCAATTATTTCATGTTGTTATCCGTTCAGCATTGAGATTTATTTCTTTTTTCTTACTTCAGCAGTCAGGCAGCTCAGAAAACTTACCAGGTGGTGCTGGTTTCATTCCACATGACAGATTTACATACCTGACTCTTGCTATCATTTCTGGCACTCTGACACTGGGAATTCTCTTCCCACAAAGTGAGTAAATAACTGTGATCAAACAAACCTTTAGCTCCCTTGTAAGTTAACATGTTTTGTGACCATTGCATCCTTCAGGGTACTTTCTCTGAAAACATTTGTACAGTTGTAGTGGTTTTGCCATTAGTTAATAGAAAGCTTATAATGATTTAGTGTTTGAATTTTTTTTGTGTGATTGTAGTTGAATTTGTACTGGCATTGACTGGAGCAACAATGGGTACCCTAATAGCATTTGTATTTCCATCAACCATGTATTTGCATATTGTGTCAGAGAAGACAACAGCAAGGCTTATAGCAAAGGTATGTTGTCACTGATTTCATATGTGAAGGGTTCAATCGCCACATTTAGCCCAGGTCTACAGAATATACTGTGAATTTAATATATAGATTTAGCCAAGCCTAAAAGCGGAGCTCCTGATTGCAATAACTGATGATAAAGGAAAAAGAAAATTATTTTTTCTTGGATCAGAAACTCAAAAAATGATCAACTGTGAGCATGTAATTGTTCAGTGTGTGGTTTTGCAATTTTTTTCCAGTTAAATGTTAACAAACTATACCCAACAAGCCTAACCAAGATTGTAGAAATTACTTTCGCAATACATCAGGGACTTTCCAAGAGACGATTGTACAAGGAATGTCAGAAGAAAAGTAAACAACGCGCCAGGGGTTAATTTGCGCCGAAATTTTGCCTTTGCGAGTACTCCTTCCTTCTCCCCCAGAGAAATAACGTGACTTGAGCTCGCAATCCAATCAGTAACCCAGTAATGGATCAGTTGTCAACTTAAAAAAAACACACAACCTCGATGGGTTCTAAACCTGAGCCCGCGATATAGTCACGTGATACTGGTCAGCGGATAGCTTGTGACAGCTGTCAATTAACAATAGCATGGACACCCAAAATACGGACAGTCAGGTGACAACCAAAATTTTTCAGATCCGTGGGTTACCAAATTTTCTAAGGTATGGGGCTCAGCTCGTGCACCTTTGGCGCTTAGGAGCTCTGCTATTATAAATCTGCAAATTTATTGACTCAAGTGATTGTTATCCAAAGTAACTCAGCTTGTAGAGCAGTGGTCTTCAGGTAGCCAATTCTGCTGGGGTACATTATTTTGCATGATTGTCGGAAAAACGGCATGAAATGTTTTGTTTTTGCAAATTCAAGGTCAATCAGTGGCTTAACTTTTGGTCAAGGGATTTGGACAAGTAGAGAAAGAGTTACAGCAGTTAGTTGGGGAAAGAATTATTGGCTCACTGGGTCAATCAGAGTCAGTCAGTCAGTCAGTTAAATTCATTTTGTCAGTCAATCATTCTGTCTGTCTGTCTGTCTATGGGTCGTAAACGTTTTTTGGTGGTAATTCTGCTGACCAGGGAATTTGTGAGAATGGAGTGGGGAGTGGGGCTGGAGGCAACATTTGCCTAACTATTGGTATTAATAACAAAATGGCTGCCAAAGTAATGACCTGATCTTTTTGTTTGGAGTCGAACAACTGCTCCTAAATTAGAGACTATTTGGTATACAAATTAACAAAGGTGGGTGTATAATTTGATCTACTGATAGCGTTGACAGTGGCTTTGAACTGAAACATTGCTAAAACATTTGCGAGGGGTTCACGCTCGAGAAGGGTTTTTCTTCTGCAAATTATTACTTTTGTGGATAAAGGCAAACTTTCCGCCAGTACCTCAGAGAAAAAAATCTTCCCACACCAGAATTCAATCCCATTACTTTCCAATCTGCCACCTTCAGATTGCCTTCAGATTAGAACTTATTACGTCATAAAACTTTAAATTAGCTTATAGTTATAAGTATTATTTTGTAAATTAATGATTGTAGTAAATGTTGTGTCTCACCACATTCAAATTTCTCAAAATTGTTTTGACTACCCTTATCATATGTATTACATGAAATATGTTGGTTTCAAAGTTGCTGCAGGTTTGCTGGCTATAAGCATCTTTGGTAATCACTTTTGTATTACATTGTTATGTTATGTAAGCCAAGTTTAATATTTGCTCATCAGTTGTGTAGAAGCATACTACTACAGAATTTCTGTGTTCTTGTTCCTGGTCGTTGTTGTTGTTTTTTCTTTTTTTTTTTGGAAATTTGTACCCTGGAAAACTCCCAGAATTTGATCATCTGTACGAAGAACAAACGCTGGTTGAACAAATATTAAGACGGTGCAAATTCATTAATGTCTAATTGATTTTTAACTTGGTGAGTTAATTTGTTTTTTCTGGTCAGTGAAGAGTCAGGGAAGTTTGGTTTTCTCTTTTAGTAGTAACAATCGTTGTAATAGAGAGTGAAATTTGAATGATAGTTTAGCTGTAAGTTCCATGGAACGTGTGTCCAGTCCAGTCATTTCCTATAAATTATGTATGTTAAACAATAATGTTCAACAGGTTCTCACGTTAATGAGTACTACCATTTATTCCTTTATTGTAGCTTGTGCTAGTGTTGGGTTTAGTTTGCTTTGTGGCTGGCACATATACAGTACTGACAACTCAAGAGAGTGGTGAGCATCATCAGGTTGACATCCATCCACCAGGAATTGATCCTATCAAGCCAGTAGTCTTCCAAGATCCCTCAAACAAAGAAAATGACACAAGCATTCACATTGGTATTAGGGAATCCCCAGTTGATGTTGATGTTGCTAAGGTAGGAACTGGTGTCGCAAGCTTTTATTATCAAGCCCTTGAGGGTGAATTTTTCTAATTAGCAAACATAGCGCGGCAGAAGTCGAAAAATCGATTTTTCTCTCTTTTTGTCCACAAATAGCCCTGAGGTAGATATGAAACGTGATATAGTTTTTTGGAGCTCGAAGCGCTTTAAATTCGAGAAAATCAAGGAAAACGATTTTCGCCTCGACCGTCACTAAAATGACCGATCGCAAAGGCTTAAAATTAGTAATCTGAACTTGATTTGCGTTCGCGTGTAAAGAAAAACCAACACTTATCGATACTTTTTCTTGAAAGACAAAGTATTCAGCTATCCAAACCAGGTTAGAACTTGACTTGAGCACCGTTTGAGAATAAACACACAATTTAAAAAAAAAATCCCTTTCAGTTACCAGGTCGAATTCCTTATTCAGAGAGAAAAATCGATTTTTCGACTTCTGCCGCTAAATTCAAATTTTGCTTGGTTTTTGGTGACAGTTGCTCTTAACTCCCTAGTACAATCAACATTTAATTACGCCTTCCAGTCTCAATCAAATGGTAAACAGATAAGTGACTGTCAAAAGAATAAGAATAACATCAACTTAACAGTTCTTTGAATTTATGAGAATATTATTGTATGGTATCATTGATCAAAGGAAGTAGTTTTTCACAAGGTGGAAAAATTCTCATCCAAGGCTAAAAATTGGTGGTCACACGGTCGCCAGTGGCAAGTTAAAACTGACCAGGGCCACCAAAAGTTAAGGTTTGAATGCCCGATGTGCGACTATGCTACAGAATTTCCAAAAGTTGCAATGTATATAATGCGAAGTACAGAGTTAAAAATGAATATCTGTTATTTGCCAGCTGGGAGGTCTGTATAGTGAAAAGCTGTGACCAAGGTCTTGAAAATGCTGCCCAAGGCTGCAGGCCAATTGCAGCATTTTCAAGCCCGAGGTCACAGTTTTTCACTATACGGACCGACCCTAAGCCAGCAAATAACAATTTTTTTTTTCCTGCAGTAAATTGGCTCACAAGTGGGTTTGTTTACACCGCTTTGTCATTGAATTGGCTTACATGCCATCTACAAACCATCGCAGGAAATCTAACGAGCGAACGAGCGACTAACTCAGATACTTGACAACGAAAGATGTATTAAAGAACAGATTTATTCTGCACTACTTTATGTTAGTTGCATCTAGTTCACCAGTTAAGTTCTCCAAAATTGTTTTCCTGGTGTGGAATTTCGTGCAAAGTTTGAAGTTGTACTACAAAAACAATTTCTATCAGTCGTTGCGAATCACTCAAAATCGCACTTTTTCACCGTAAATTGCGTAGCAGAAAGCAAGGAAATTTGTTAGGTGTATTCCACAGAAATTCTCTTGAATACAGCAACGATCAGAGAGATAAACTCGACTGCAACTGATTATTTTATGCCTTCAAACTGTGCACCAAGAGAAACACAGTATTACGTGCCATTACATCGCCAAGCTACAAACAACCAAACAAATTCTCACAACTGCAAAACACTCAACTGAAGTTGCTTACAGTGACTTTCCCTGCTATTTAAAAGTAACAAGAAGATCTTTTAGATCTTATAACCACACTTTTAACATTTAACTGTTTTGTTAATACTACAGTCACAACGCAGTGCACATTCCAAAGCAGTCCTTGATGATTCGTAGATTACTGTTAACACATCACTTGATCAACACAAACTGTGTTATAACTTATTGCACCATTGCTCTTAGCCTTTGTGAAATCTATGATGATGTAATGGTCTTAATCTGGAAGTTAGCTCGGGATATGCCCATGAACGATACTAAAGGAAACGAGTGTCACGCTATTAATAACGCTTTTAATAAATAGCTTTCTTCCTGAAAAGTCAAAATTTAATTTGTTTGTGCTTTGAAGTAGTCATGCAAGTCACACAATCAGAGGGTTAACGCTATCCACTGCTAATTTTAGAACGGTTGTGTTTTTTCCCATAGTACTGACTTAAATGTTCAAAGTTCTGGCAAGCTCTTGTTTACCTCGGCAAATATTTAATTTTTCTTCAAATCTCTTAACTCGCTGCGATGAAACAGCCAAAGAATTCGTTTCATTTGCTGAAACCCACAAGAAATACTCGCAAAATTGCAAATAAATTAATGGCTGTTGCTTCTGGCGAAATAAACTTGCAAAGTAAACATGATCTTATTTGTCACTTAGCGAAAATGAAAGCTGCAACATCAGCGCATTCCATGGCTGATGTTTAGCATTTTTAGCGTATTTATTATTTCCCTTCGAATCCAAAGCTTTGATAAAATCAAAAGAAAATATATTTTACACACAAAGAAAGAAAGCAATATCCGTAACATTGTCCTTGTATTAATGTTTCAACAGCTTTTGGCAAATAAACATCACAGGTTGCGTGATTCAAAATTTGGCCGAGAGGAAGTTTGGGTCTGGTCACTTACACATACACAAAAGAAAACATGGGTAGAACATGAACCGCGCTCAGCCCATGGCCGTGTTGTTAAATAGGGAAAAACTTGCTTTGATTAATCGTCGATGAAAGTGTAAAAGGTTGACGGTTAACGCCAGTTCACTCACGAAAATTGACCAACACGACAATTTCACCCGCGCGGTTTCCCACCATTACCGTGACCGTGGTCAGAGGTAGGAAAATCTGACCACGCTAAGAACCAATCAGATGGCAGGATTCATTACCGTGCCTTCTTGGGAAAAAATAAAACTCAATGTGTAGTTTAAGGTCATTCCCCAGTATTGCATTGCGCATCCCTACTGCGCATAATTTCACGCATGATTAGCATGCACGCATTAAAAAATGGCGGCTTTTTCTTTACAGCTGGATCTCGCCATAGAGGTAAATCATCATTTTCTCGCAAATGAGTATGGTGACCTATCATTTTTTTCTGTTGTTTTGAATTGAGTAATGAATTTCTCTGTGTGAAATAAATATGGACCAATTCTCAGTGTAGAACAAAAAACAATCGTTGGAAACGTGAATTTAGCAAGCAATCGTGACTACAATCATGGTGCTATTATAAGGATTTATATGGGTATAAACAAGGTGCTGTTGCTCCTAAACGAACATGGGGACCCCTCATTTTTATTTCAGAATTTAAGGTCCTATAATATAAACAATCAATAGGCAAAGTTTGACAAAAATCTCAGTGCAGGTTCTATTTCAGTGGAATGACCTTAATTGGACTACCTTTCTCTTCGTTTCTTTGCCTGGACTCTGAGATAATCCATTTTTAATTAGTGAATTTTTAGTTCTGAAGTGGAAATTCAGAGCTGTTTTAACAGTGATTTCACGAGCAATCCGCATTCTCAACATATAGACGCCATTTTGATTTTGTGATTGCCACGTGTCTATGGACTTACCCAGAGTTCCGTATGGGATGGTTTCGAAGCACACGTTTTCGCTTTGAGAACAGACTTTACACCAAGATTGGAATATAGATTTGAGACAAAAAAAGTGGAGATTCCACCCCGGTCGTGAGCTGCCGCCGCCAAAAAAAGTGAAAAGTAAGGAAGATGTCTCTGAAAGTACTAAAAATTATGAAAAGAACAAAAGGCAGTGGCCATTTCAAAACAGTTGCACAGGTGATGATGAAGAAAGAGATTCTGGAGTAGATGATGACAGTGACTTTGAGGAAGAATCTAATAACACCTCTAATAATTTTATAGTCCCAAATGAATGGCCGAAATGTTAACGAAAAATGTCTCATGGCATTACTGGGGGTATTACCTTTTTGTGTTCTTTCCTTTTAGTTAACGCTCCGTTAAAACCCATGGGGCGTTTATTTAAGTTTTTCATTTTAAACTAGAGGAAATCGAGGGCTACTTCATTTTGGGATGGGCCACTAAGAATTCAAGGAAACTGGCCCAACTGGCCACCAAGCACTGAAGTTAATTTTTAGCCCTGCTCATCTTGATGCTCCACAGAATTCGTAAAAATAAAAGAAATAAGTTCTGCGGGAATGGAATCCAAATGGAATCAAATGTTTGATCTTTGAAATGCTGTGGATTAAGAACTGTAAAAGACCAAAACTGAACAGACAAGTGGATTCCATTTGCACGAAACTTTTTACCTGTTGTGAATGCTTTCATGTCACCTTTGCTAATTATTTACATCCTCGCATCCTAATTTCTATAAATATCCCTTGCCATTATTTTTAATTTGTTCATGTGACAATGATGACATGAAGTTGTCAAAACATCAAGTTGCTTTACTTTCATTAATTTTCTTGCTTAAATTGAAAAAGAGTACTACAATAGACATGTGCAGGATTATTATATTGTGTGCAAGAGTAGAGGTTATTCTTTTCATTAGCTTATGTTAAGTTTAGGTGATTCCTTCTTTGGTTGGACAGTATCTAACAAAAATGATGCAGGTGTGAAGAAATGTTGCTGTGTTGACTTTTCTTTTTATTTCTCTTGATCTGTTGTCAGTGAGATATGCATCAAGATCACAAAACAATAATCAGTTTACAACGTTTGTCCCATTTTTTTTTTTTTTTTTTTTTTTTTTTTTTTCATGTAGGTTGGTCTAGGAGCAGACAAAATTGTCAACAAAGATGAAAAAGTTGTTAACGATGCAAAACTTGGCGAAGAAAAGCCTGGGAATATAAAACCCATTGATGCTGTTGCAAATGGAGGGGTGAGGAAGGCAGAGGAACCTGTTGAAGCAGTTGAAGGTGAGGTGAAGCGGCAAGAGCCTCCAGTTCCTCATGCCCCTCAAGACAAATCACCTGATCAGATACAAGGTGAGGAAGAACATTTAAAGAATGAAAAGCGGCAACTGATGAGTAAAACAGAGGACGAGAAATCAACAAACTCTGACAAATATGAGAAATTGAATGCAGCTGCTGGGGATGCTGATAGCCCCATTAATATCAAGGTCTCGGAACATGAAATTGACGAGGAACTGAAGAAACTGGAGCATACAGATAAGGTTTCTTAATAAATCAGTTAGGGGAACAAGCTACCCTTTCGGTTAAAATCCCAGTATTTTTAAGAATTGTCTGAATCAAATTGTTTTTGAGTCAGGTTGTTTAGTTATCCTTGCTGCCCAACTGGGATGGCAAGATTGTCAGTGCTAGTCATGTATGTAGTCTTCGGGTTATCTGGATAGGTTTTGCCAAAAAGGTGCTTGTTCCCTTACTGAGAACTTTTCAGCATGTAAAAGCAAAATGCAGGCAGCTGTATGCATTCAGTAGTTGTTATTTCATTGCTGATGCTACAAAAGCTGGAAATCAGCTTTTGTAGCATCACAGTTTTTCACTAATGAACATTTTCAACCTCCTGATTAAGTAACAGAACACCCAGATTGGTGGCCAAAGCTACATTTAGAGTAATTAAATTTAAACACTTTTCTTGAAGTACTTTAATCACATAGTAAGATGTTCTATCTCATCTACAAATAAAATGTAATATAAATTAATTATTTTTAATTAACAGTCTGTTGGTACATGCAGTTTATAAAATTGTAGGTGCTTTGGTAGCATATATAGGCGGAGGTTCCTATTTTAAATTCATGCACTGTAATGTTGATCATGAATCTTTATGGACTTACATGTAAGGTTCATCAACATTGTAGCAAAAACAATCAAATTAACTCATCTGTAGGCAAGTAAAGATCATAGCTGTAATACAGCCGCAGATTTTTTTAGACTAAAATTAATGATCATGAATGAACAGTTAAAATTGTCAGTATAATATCAAAAATACAATTCTTTATAACCTTGCTTTTTATATTTAGCATGTGGCTGAGTTAATGCAGAAAACCAACTGATAAGTTAACGGAAAGTTGCCTAAGAAATCAATAGAGTGTGGTTCTTTAGAAAGACTGCTCTATAGAAAAGCACTACTGAAACTGAAGCCATGCTTACGGTAGTCAGTTCTTGGTCTTGGAATCTAGAACTAATTTTTGTGAGACATCCCCGAGATCATTATAACCAAATCCCCTTACATTTAGTTCTTAATCTGGCAAAGTTTAACTGTTGATCTAATATACATGTATCATCGAGACCAGTTACTAAATTTTAAACCAAGATTAAGATGAATGTTTTCCGGCTTAACCCTGGGCTGGCAACCTGGGCTTCATAAAAACTTCATAAAATGGATGACACTGCAGATAGAACATTCAGATGATTGTAGATTACCTGTAGATGCCATCTTTAAACTTATAATATCACTGAATTATTTTGTTTAGTACAATAAATTGAGGAACTAAATTTTAATTTAGTTATGGCTAGTGTTTACAGTGCTGTGTGCTAGTTAATGTAGTGGAAAATAGTGAAGTACAGGAATAATAGTGAGGTAGTAACACAAAATATACTTATGTAACAAATACGACAATAAATGCTGCAACCAAAGGGTGTCTGTTGTGCACAATTTTTTTTATGAAATGATCTTCCAATTAAATTAGCAGTGCATGTGTGTTGTATTTGGTATAATCTGTGATGTCATTTTACTTTGTGGAGGATTTAAACCTTAGTTAGGTACTACTGGAATTCTGCTTTTCTATCCCTCAATTGGAGTAGAAATTCACATTTACACAGTAAGTGTTAAACTTGGGCTTTTGTGACATAATACACCTTCTAGTTGTTCTCTGTTACTGTTGTCATGGTAATATTAAGCCAGTAGGAGTAGGTAATGTTAAATCAGAATCTGAAGACACGAAACATTTTGTATTGTTCATAAATATAAATTAATTCATGAGTTTATTGTAATTTTATTCAAAACGGTATTAATATTTTTTTCATATGGAAATAACTAAAACAACGCTTTGGCCATCAATCTTTGTGTATTAGCAAATCCTTTTTTCTCTTTTCTATAATATTTATTAGGTTCTCGTTTCAGTCTTACAACCCTTGAAATCATTCCTGAAATGAACTAATACTATCAATGGCTTTTAACCACTATTGTCAATTAGTTTTATTAATTTTCTTTTCTACTTAGTACGAACGAAAGTTAATACAGCTAACGGAGTACTGTACTGTCTTGAAAGTATGGACAAAGTAGAGTCCCTACAAAAAAGTCCGAGGACTAATATTCTCTCAGTACGGTTCCAAACAAGCTGGGTTAATAAGAGATTTATTACATGACTGAAAATCTGTAGTGAATGAAAAAAAGTCCCACAAGTCATTGTAAACTTCTCAAAAGCACACAGTTCTGATTGACACCTGACTTAATGTGTACTCGTGTCTGAAAATGAAATGAAACATGGAAGGAAAAGAAAACTAATCTCTTACATGTATGTTACTGCAAAATAGCTGTCAAGAGTTGTCATGTAGGATGATCTGGGACAGTGCCCAGGCAATACTTAAAAAATATAGGAGTGGCAGTAATTTTAAATAGATATCCCACTGGTTTATTTTAGACATTGCCCCTCTAAACTAACGTAGTCGTGTTATAAAATTTATGTTCTTGTTCTTGTCATGTATTCTTCTGGCCTTCCAACCACCGAGCATTGTGACCTGCTTGAAAATCTGTAACACTTCAAGAATTGATGGGAAAAAAAATCAGTTATAAGTTTTCACCTCTGGAAGAACGTTGAAAGATAGAGAATAGGTTTGACAGTGATCGCTAGAACAAATATGATCTCATAAAAGAAACATATTTCCTGGCCAAATTTCACCATTGCTGAAATTTCAACGATAGTACAGGCCTAAGGAGATTCGTCAGAACTGTAGAAAACTAAAAAAAGTTTCGGAAAGCCTTTTACACTTCTCTAGCTGCCATAAAATCACGAAATGTCATCTTCACAAACCCACTATGATGGTCAATTTACCCTCAGCAACTTCAAATTGGTAAATAGCAAGGAGCCAGAGACTACTTTTGTAAACGGTTTTTTTCGGGGGGAAGCATGGGTCAGAAACCTCATGCCCCTTTTTGACTTGGAAATTGTTTATGCTTTTAAAGATTCCTGGCGTTTAGTCATGACAGAAGCTTTTCCTTTTGCTGCAATGGGTAGTACTGCAGGTTTCTAATTTTCCTGGACCCGCCCCAGATTTTGAACAGCTTGCAAATATATTAGTGGTATTTATTATAGGTTTCAATGACCAAAAGTGGACAGATCGAGCTACGTAAAACACTGTTGTTGTTGTTATTATTATTATTATTATTATCATTATTATTATTGTTGTTGTTGTTGTTGTTATTGGTATTGTTATTGTCATTATTATTATCATTATTTACTTTCTTTCTTTTTTTTCTTTTTCATTATATCAAGTAGTAACATGTCTTTAATCCATGCATCAAGGTACCAGGAGATGTTGCTGTCAAGGAAGCAGATTCCAAAGATTCTGCAAGTGATCTTTCTAATGAAGTCAAACCACGAGAAGACGATCAGGAGAGAAGCTTAGTTAAAAGGGAGCTGCAACTGTCATCAGACTATGTATCAGTTGAGAACAAACTGGGGATCTTAAGGAATGATAACGTTGATTCACACAATAGTGGCAATCAAACAAATTTACAAGACAAAGAAGTCAGCCGTCAAGTTAGCAAAGACCTTCCTGAGTCCAGAGAACATTCTTTTGACAAACAAACGAATTCAAATAACAGTAATCCTCTTCCGGATGAGAGTCCTAAGAAGGAGGAGAGCATTAAAATTAGAGACCTCAAATCAAATGTAAGAGAAAGTGTGCGGCAAACTAGTTCTCTATCATCAAGATCCATGAAAAGCTTTCTTTCAAAGCAAAAATCAAAGCGTTCAAGGAGAAGCAGACTGCAGGTAAGTGAACATTTGCTTTGTCAAGTCCTATTAAAATTAATACAAGGTATCAAGAACGGTTGGTGGGATTTTTTTTAACAAATTTCTTTATTTTGTGTAGCAGCCAGGAAGCTTTTCCTTGTTATTGATTGAAGTAGCTCCGTGTCAAATTACAATTTAGATCACTTTTTCTGGCATTTCTGCATGAGGAAACTAAAACCATGTCCACATGCATCACTGTAGCCTGCGAACGCAGACGTATTTCCGGTTGTCGCTTGTCTCCGCCGAAAATAACGTCTGCGAACCCGAGCCAGGAAACGATTTCTGTGTCGTAATGACTTTTGCTTCTCCTTGACCAATCAGATTCCATGATAGAATGAAACTCGAGTGCTCCTCGCAGCGAATACCTCGCGCAGTAGTTCTGGGGCTGCTTGAGCCAAACTGTGATTGGCTTAAAATTCCTACGTCACAGAAATCGTTTCCTAGCTCGGGTTCGCAGACGTTATTTTCGGCGGAGACAAGCGACAGCCGGAAATACGTCAGCGTTCGCAGGCTAGCATCACTGCTAATGTCTGTTGTCGCAGTCAGTTAGAAATGTGTATGAAGCGCTAGAATTTTGTTATTGCATCCTCAATGACTGAATGTCAATTCAATTTTGGCAAAACGTGAAAGGAAGGTTGTTTAGGTTTGGTTCTCACAAGGAAATGTCTTGAATTTAGTTTGAATAAAACTCAATTTTTTTTAAGATATTACATTTAATACAGTGCTTATTAGCGTGATTTCGTTAGCATATGGGAAATCCTAGTAAAACAAAACATTACGTGGCGGCCATTTATGAATTTAGGTGTATTGATATGTTTTTCTGTGCTTTGTAGGGAGAGGCGAAATAGTAAAGAGCAATAGCTGCGAAGACTGAAGGGATGGATGAACGGGACAACTCTGCCACAGAACAAACATAAAGCTCGTTTCCCGAGCACTATTCTGATAAATGGGAATTCATCAAAAGGGAAGCCGTTATTATTCATACATATTTTGCTCACCGTTAGGCCAAAGAAACATACCTTTAAAGAAATATCACAATTTGATGACAGTAAAGTAAAAGATAAACCTACCTTTTAAAGGTCGAGTATTGTGTTAAGACAACAATCAGGCTCTTTGTTATGTCCTCGGTGACAGTACAATGACTGCGGGCAGTCATATAGTCTTCATTTTCACTGGCAGGTTGTAATGACAGTATAAACATTTGTGGTTGGTGGTACACTGGTGAAGTATTTGCGTGTGTCTTCTTCTATGTCAAAGTTACTAGGCCAACGGTTCCTTGGCATAGAACTTCAACAAATGTCCAAATTGTTTCATAGAGTTCTGACACAGTTTCAGCTCAAGCGAACACTGAATAATGTTTCAGTATTTTGCTAGTTACTGCTTCTTCACAGATAGGGCCACGGGGCGGAGGGAGGGTCAGTTCCTGGACATCGGAGGATATTATTTATTGGTGCTATAACTTGTATTGTGACTGTCACATAATACTTTTATGTTGTTTTACTTAATTAATGTTAGAGATCTGAGTAAGGTTTGAAGGAATGTTTCGACAGAATTTATTATCTAAATAATCTGTCAGTTTCTTGCATCGGTTTGTCATATAAGTTCATCGACCATTTGTGCATTTCATTTCAATTCAATCCATTTCACTGTATTCGTTGTGCTTTAAAAGCTACGTGTAAACAGAACTAGCTCCAGTTATTATTTTTAAGAATAAAGGTATCAACGAAAGTGTTCTCGTATGCGATGTCAATTTTTCAATAAATTAATTCTTATTGTATTCTAAGCCACCCAAGCCATTTCCCCTCCACAATACAAATGTTCGTTTGCTCATTGTTTCCTAAGTGAGCCAATTGGTTTATATTTTCTGTTCTCCACCTTATATGCAACAAAAAAGGTTTAAGATACTCTTTGCTATCTTCTGAATTTCTTACCTCAATAAAACTTTGCAATTGGGAAAACTATTTGAATAACTGCTTAGTTTATCTTTTGAATTCCCAAAGGTGATAAAATCTTGTTGTTCCTGGTCGTCTGACTAGAAATTACACTAATGCTACAATTCTAAAGGACGAGTTCTGCTTTGGACGTTACGGGAGACCGTGCATTCTTTACAAGAAATGAGAGGGGCACAGGCATGCCAAAATATACAATCTCGTTCCAACTGACCACTATTAAGTACTTAAAATGTCCCGTTCACACTTTGAAAACGGGATTTTCATTCTGAAAACGAATCACATGTTTTCCTTCCACACTAGGCCAGAGAAATTGTAAAATGCAACAGTTTCTTTTGGTCACGTGGTTGACATGTTTTAAAACACATGTGGCATTGGGACGAGAATGAAACGCATTGGTGCGCCCTAGAGCATGCGCGTAGTAAGGTTTTAATTGAACCCACGTAGCTACTGCTTGTTGCCGCCGTTTTCAAATTTTTTCCGTCCATGTATTCAGTGCACCTGACTTATCAAATTCTTCCCGATTAGTGTATGTAGACAATAGGCCTCGCCATAGTGGGGCGAACGAAAAACTGCACTCATGGACAAAAGTCTTAGAACAAATTTGCTCTTTTAGTGCTTTTGTGCACTCGCCAGACGCGAATACTACTTCACCTGCCTAACCTCGCCCCCCATCCCTCATACAATGTTGAAAACTACTTCCTGCAATTTCTTCTGATTTTCAACATTGTGTTGGGCGGGGAGGGGAACAGTAACGCGTTTTCAAAAGGAAAGCAGCGTTTTCTTCAAACTTCAGTAGTAAAACACAAATAATTCGTTAAATTACCGCCATAAGTGTCCCAAGGACTTTTGCCCACGATTGTAGGGGAGAAGTGCGGCGAGAGAAAAAGAAAGAAGGCCTGTGGGAAAACGTAACTAAATGTCGTTCCGCCCACTTATAGTCCGCATACTGGGACCCGTAACATGACCGCCGGCTTGTGGTTTTCAGTTTTCAGCAGATGAACCTGTCAACATTGACCAATCAGAGGGTATACCAGGTCCTGGTATACCGGAACGACCTTTTGTTAAGTTTGCCCACAGAAGTTCTTTTGCTTTCTCTCGCCGCGCTTCTCCCCTATTTTTTCGCTCGCCGTTTATCGCGCTGCGCCCCAACTAACTGAACACCTGCAAGAGGCTAGGATCAGTTCGCCTACGCTTATATGTCAGTTCGCCAACGTCAAAATGGTTCGTTTTACCCTTTCCAATCTCTCTCTTTCTCGCCATGTCGATGATGCGCTTTTTGATCAATGGCCGATCGTATTTGTAAGAGTTTGAAAACCATCCACAGCTTTTTACTCTAAAGTATGAACCGCCTGTAAAACCTTTTCATTAAACATTTGCCAAGAGCGAATATGTTTGTTTGATTACGTATGCGCGTAGATGTGTTGTTCGTTACGTTCACTTGTTGCATAGGCTCGATTTCTGCGGAGTGCGGGCTTGTTTCCCGAACAGCGGCTGGAAATCGAGCCCACTTGTTGCAATTAGCGGTTTTTGAGACCTGTCCTCAGCAACAAAGTTAGCCTCCCACGCAACGCGTGACGAGCACTACGAGTGTCTGCGTTGGAGGCTACAACAAAGTCAAACAAAGTTCGTATAGTGTGATCGTCCGGGTGAGGGTATTTCTGAAAAGAACTGTTGTTGGTGACTGACGTTTCGACAACCTGAGCGGAAGTCATCTTCAGAGTCAAGTGAATAGTGGTTGTCAGTCGATGATGTTATAAGTCTGGTCCGTTCAACGTTATTGGTCAGTTTAGCCATGATGGTATTGGCTGAAAGACTCGTGTAAAGTTTGTCATCAGTCATTGGTCGGTTTCGATCTGTCTATTGTTAATTAAATTAGTCGGTTTTTAGGTCCGTCTATTGTTAGTCAAATTAAGTTGGTCTGTTAGAAGTCCGTTTGTCGGTTTCGTTTTCGTCTTGGATAAGTCGTTTGTAAGTCATTTTATATGTTTTGATTTTCAAAAGACGTTTCTGTAGCAGAGATGTTTTTTGCACTCTAAGCCCTTTTTGTTCCGCTGGGCTTTCGTTTGCTTTGTGCTCGTTTGGCTGTTCATTATTTTGCCGTTTATTCGGTTTTAGGGAGTTTAAAGGGCAAACCGCAACGGCAACGAGTACAATGGCTGTGTAAGCTCATTTCTTTGCCGTTCCTTATAAAACATACGTGAAATAGCCACATTCTGCACATTCGAGAAAACGTGAACTACGACGGCCAACGGCCGATCTGTTTGTTCGGTTACGTTGTGTTTGGGCGTTTGTTTGCTTTACACTCGTTTGTCTACTTAGTTCAGTTGTCTTTGTGCATTTAAACTCCTACTAGGTCCTATTAAAGTTTCACAATGTGTTAAAACATAGCCGAAGAGCCGAAGCTCCTGTGCTTGTACTTAAAATATCAAAGAAGACACCCACAAAGCGTTGGAGGTTTTCCTTCGCTTTGCAACGGAACGGATTGACCTGTTGAACGTTCATTTCTCATTTTACACATCAATATTTTGGAAATCGTGGCTCACGGTTACTAAGGAAATCACAATTCACGAGAAACTTGTACCAATACCCTGTACCACATCTAGCCTGCCGGTAGACTGACATTTGGGGAACGCACATGCGAGAGGGGATGTCTTGGCGCCTCTTCAACAGAATGAAGAATATAAAAGCACAGACCCATGCCAGCCTCCTTCAGGTACACTAAGAATTTTACCGGCACTGGAAAGACTGTATATGGTAACAAATTTAAGTGGAGTCCAATTCAGTCCGTATTGTCTGTAATAGTATACATTCAAAAATTTCAGTATGCTGATTTGGCTCATAGCGCGTCAATTTATTCTCTTTCAAAGACGATTTTTGATAATGTTACCAGGTTTGACATCTTTTAGACACTTTTTTATATAAATCCTTTGCTGCTCGCACTTCAATTGGCTAAAAAAAAAATAGGCCGTGCTGAAAACCAACGAGATTCGAGTATTGTGGTGCAGCTATCATGATTAGATCCAAAATGTTAGATCAAGCCCACAAAGTACCCAAGGCTGTTATTTCAGTCAGCTCCTCGCGTGGGGCATGCCTGCTTCTCTCGGCTCCACGCAGACCTCACTGACACGATTATAATAGTTAAGCAGTGAATGTGACACAAAGAGGCCTTAAAAGCTGTTTATTCTGATTAATATAACCCAACAGGCGAAATGTAAGGTTCAATTGTTGGGAGTTCTAGCTATTACGTTAAGTCTGCTGAACGTGGAAACCTAAAATAAAGTGTACAGCTATTTCCGCTGAATATACAAAGCATTCTTCTAAAAAAGGGAAATTTATTACTCTTTGGGATACCAATGCCAAGAATAGGACACGAGATGAAAGAAAGAAGACTCCGTAAAACAGTCAGAGTTTCAACTCTGTACCAAAGGGAGACAGTTGTTTCCATAAATAGTCAAAAATAGAACATCAGACTGGTGTACAGCTATCTGGCACTAAGGTGGACAGTTCGTCACCTATTATTCACCTGTCGTCGATCTAATAAATAAATAAATAAATAAATAAATAAATAAATAAGAATAAAAAAATACGAATTTTGTTCCACGCAATGATCTTTGCGATTGTCAACATGTCACCGAAATGTACAAGTACACGTTCATCAAAATTACTAACCGGAGTGATATTGAGGCTAACCGGAGCGCTATTTAGACACACCGCGTGGAGTGCAGACTTTCACTCCGATTAGCCTGAAAGACCCTGTTTACGGTGTTAGCACTCGATATTATGGAAATAACACGATTTATTATATAGGCACGAGTGTGTACTGGAAAATACACCACTCGTAAAATTCATATGAAACCACATCCGGGACTCGAGTGGCGTATTTTCCATATCCTCACTAGTGAAGATATCGATGATTTCACTGATATCAAGTTTGTCTCTTAAGGACGGCGCTTACTAAATACAAAGGTTTTTGGGCCAGATTAGGACCACGCGGAAAAAATAGATCTTTACAAGGGCTATTGAAATCCACAAAGAAAAACATAGGCACGCAAGGCGTGCAAGAGTTATTTTTTTCTGTGAAGTTTTGGAGATAGAAGCATTCATGGTACAGTAATGATTTGGTTAATTTGACAAGTTTTTTTGGTTGCGATGTTACATCGGTCATGGTAAGATAGCTAAATAGTAAGCCATAAAATGTTTGACTGAACAAACTACAGTAATCTGACACGTCTCCAGATTAATGTAGATACCATCTTATTTTCTAACAGGCAATTTGATTCGTTCTTTGATACAACCCGCACTGTGATTGGTGTGACACGCGCACATGCATAACTCCCTCACTGACCGATCACATAACCCTTCCAACCCCCAAGAGGAATTTTTGCTCAAAAATACTCAAGTTAATTTAGAGACTTTTTCGCATTTTATACAAGTCGTAAGTTTACCCTTTTACACAACACAACACAACTTCACCGAAAATAGAAAGAAAGAGAAAAAAAACCTCTGACACGTTGAAATTCTGATTTAATTAAATGCACTTTAACTTGGTGCCACGCAGTCTTCAAAGAACATTTGAACAGTTTTCATACTTTTTACCTTTAAAAATATCGGACTGAAATGAATGTCATCAAATAAAACTATTAAACTGCTACTGCAAAGACGTAAAAACCGTCCAGAAATGAAACCTTCTTTTTTGTTTAATATCCTGGAAACAATAGCCGATAACTTGTCAGCTCTAACTGAATTTACTACCATATAAAAAACAAAAGTGTTAAGTTACCATTTGTTACTAAAGATAGCAAACATCTCGTGGGAAAGAGTGGTGACGATTCGTCCGCTCTAATTGAATTTACTCCCTTGTGAAAAACAAGAGTGTCAAATTACCCTTTGTAACTAAAAAACAAAAATGTCTCGTTATATTTGCATGCAACAAGAACAAAACAATTGTTACCCGCACTTACTATTGTAAACGTTAGAACTGTTTCAAATCTAAAGTCTCGTCCCCTATAAAACATGTCCTAAGAACTAGACGCGACGATTCGTGACCTCTAATTGAATTTACTCCTTGTGAAAAACAAAAGTATCAAGTTACCTTTGTAACTAAAAATGAAAATATCTCGTTGCATTTGCATGCTACTAACTCACGAACTGTTTCAAACCTCAAGGCTCATCTCGTTCATTTAACTAAAATCCTCAGCCTGACCCACAGAAAATGTCGAGGTAAACCCAGTATATGAATACTTCCTCCTCTTTTATAGAAGAATAAATATGGCCGTTCTGAACTCTATCGGGATCAAATCTTCTCACATACCAGTTACCTTGACAACAAGAAATTTGATTGGCTGTTTATAGTAGATCCAATCTGATTGGTGTGACATACATATATCTCTCACTCACTCACTCACTCACTCACTCATTCACTCACTCACTCACTCATTCACTCACTCACTCACTCACTCACTCACCCATTGACCCGTCCATAACATACCCGACCCGCCGACTAAGAGGTATTTTTTTTACAAAAAAATAACTCAAAAATGCAACGAGATATTTTTATTTTTAGCAACAAAGGTAACTTGATACTTTTGTTTTTTAAAAGGAGTAAATTCAATTAGAGGTCACGAATCGTCGCTTCTAGTTCTTAGGACATGTTTTAGAGGAGACGAGACTATTCAGATTTGAAACAGTTCTAAAGTTTACAATAGTAAGTACAGGTGACGACTGTTTTGTTCTTGTTGCATGCAAATATAACGAGATATTTTTATTTTTTAGTTACAAAGGGTAATTTGACACTCCTGTTTTTCACAAGGGAGTAAATTCAATTAGAGCTGACGAATCGTCACCACTCTTTCCCACGAGATTTTTGCTATCTTTAGTTACAAATGTAACTTAACACTTTTGTTTTTCATATGGGAGTAAATTCAATTAGAGCTGACAAGTTATCGGCTATTGTTCTCAGGATATTAAACAAAAAAAGCTTTCATTTCTGGACGGTTTTTACGTCTCTGCAGTAGCAGTTTATTTTTATTTGATGGGCTTCTTTTCAGTCCGATATTTTTAAAGGTAAAAAGTATCAAAACTGCTCAAATGTTCTTTGAAGACTGCGTGGCACCAAGTTAAAGTGCAATTTAATTAAATCAGACTTTCAATATGTCAGAGAGGTTTTTTTCTCTTTCTTTAAATTTTCGGTGAAGTAGTGTTGTTGTGTTGTGTTGTGTAAAAAGGGTAAACTTACGACTTGTATAAAATGCGAAAAGGTCTCTTAACTTGAGTATTTGTGAGCAAATATTCCTCTTGGAGGTTGGAAGGGCTATGTGATCGGTGAGTGAGGGAGTTATGCATGTGCACGTGTCACACCAATCACAGTGTGGGTTTATCAAAGAACGGATCAAAGAAAAAAATAAGATGGTATTTACATTAATCTGGAGACGTGTTAGATTACTGTAGTTTGTTCAGTCAAACTTCTTACGGCTTACTATTTAGCTATCTTACCATTACCGATGTAACATCGTATGTACATCATAAATTCCCAGTTTCTTTCTTGCTGTACACCGCAACCAAAATAACTTGTCGAATTAAACAAATCATTACTGTAAACAGCTCCATGAATGCTCCTATCTCCGAGACTTCACAAAAAAATAACTCTTGCACGCCTTGCTTGCCTATGTTTATTTTAAGTTACAAAGGTAACTTGATTCTTTTGTTTTTCACAAGGAGTAAATTCAATTAGAGGTCACGAATCGTCGCTTCTAGTTCTTAGGACATGTTTTAGAGGAGACGAGACTATTCAGATTTGAAACAGTTCTAAAGTTTACAATAGTAAGTGCAGGTGACGATTGTTTTGTTCTTGTTGCATGCAAATATAACGAGATATTTTTATTTTTTAGTTACAAAGGGTAATTTGACACTCTTGTTTTTCACAAGGGAGTAAATTCAATTAGAGCTGACGAATCGTCACCACTCTTTCCCACGAGATTTTTGCTATCTTTAGTTACAAATGTAACTTAACACTTTTGTTTTTCATATGGGAGTAAATTCAATTAGGGCTGACAAGTTATCGGCTATTGTTCTCAGGATATTAAACAAAAAAAGCTTTCATTTCTGGACGGTTTTTACGTCTCTGCAGTAGCAGTTTATTTTTATTTGATGGGCTTCTTTTCAGTCCGATATTTTTAAAGGTAAAAAGTATCAAAACTGCTCAAATGTTCTTTGAAGACTGCGTGGCACCAAGTTAAAGTGCAATTTAACAAGAAGATCTGTTAGATCTTATAACCGCGCTTTTAAAATTTAACTGTTTTCTTAGTACTACAGTCGCAACGCAGTGTATATTCCAAAGCAATCTTTGATGATTCATTGATTACTGTAGACATCACAGCACTTGATCAACACAAACTCTATTATCGCACCATCAGTCGTAGCCGTTGTGACATCTCCGATGACGTAATAGTCTTAATCTGGAACTTTCTTCGGGATATGTATGGGCATGAAGATACGAACACTATTACAAACCGCTTTCTTTCTTTAAAGTCACGATTAAATTTAACTGTTTTTTTCCCTTGAGTTAAGGGTTAGCAAAGAAGTCACACGAGTCACATAATTCAAGAATTGCGTTATCTACGGCTATCTTTAGTACGGTGGTTATTTCCCTATCAATGACGTAATCTTCGCACGTTCTGACACGTTCTTTGCTTGGTTTGCAAATATTTAATTTTGCTTCCGATCTATGAACTTGCTGCGATGAAACAGTCAAAGGATTTACTTCATTTGCCTAAAACCGCAAGAAATACTGGCAAAATTACAAATAAATTAATGACCGTCGCTTCTGCCGAAATAAACTTGCAAAGTAAACACGATCGTATTTGTCACGTAGCGAAAGTGAAAGCTGCAACGTCAGCGCATTCCATGGCTGACGTAATACCTTTTTTCACCGTATTTATTATTCCCTTTAAATCCAACGCTTTGATAAAAAAAAAAAAGAAAATATATTTTACCCACAAAAAAGAAAACAATATCCGTAAAATTGTCCGTGTATTTATGTTTTAACAGCTTCTGGCGGAAAAACATCACACGTTCCGTGACTCAAAGTTTGGCCGAGCGGAGGTCTGCGTCTGGTCACCGACAAAAAAAAAAATAACAAGAAGATCTGTTAGATCTTATAACCGCGCTTTTAAAATTTAACTGTTTTCTTAGCACTACAGTCGCAACGCAGTGCATATTCCAAAGCAATCTTTGATGATTCATTGATTACTGTAGACATCACAGCACTTGATCAACACAAACTCTATTATCGCACCATCAGTCGTAGCCGTTGTGACATCTCCGATGACGTAATAGTCTTAATCTGGAACTTTCTTCGGGATATGTATGGGCATGAAGATACGAACACTATTACAAACCGCTTTCTTTCTTTAAAGTCACGATTAAATTTAATTGTTTTTTCCCTTGAGTTAAGGGTTAGCAAAGAAGTCACACGAGTCACATAATTCAAGAATTGCGTTATCTACGGCTATCTTTAGTACGGTGGTTATTTCCCTACCAATGACGTAATCTTTGCACGTTCTGACACGTTCTTTGCTTGGCTTGCAAATATTTAATTTTCCTCCGATCTATGAACTGGCTGTGATGAAGCAGTCAAAGGATTTACTTCATTTGCGTAAAACCACAAGAAATACTCACAAAATAACAAATAAATTAATGACCGTCGCTTCTGCCGAAATAAACTTGCAAAGTAAACACGATCGTATTTGTCACGTAGCGAAAGTGAAAGCTGCAACGTCAGCGCATTCCATGGCTGACGTAATACCTTTTTTCACCGTATTTATTATTCCTTTTAAATCCAACGCTTTGATAAAACGAAAAGAAAATATATTTTACCCACAAAAAAGAAAACAATATCCGTAAAATTGTCCGTGTATTTATGTTTTAACAGCTTCTGGCGGAAAAAAATCACATGTTGCGTGACTCAAATTTTGGCCGAGGGGAGGTCTGCGTCTGGTCACCGACAAAAAAAAAAAAAATAAACCACGGGTAAACCTAGAACCGCGCTCGGCCCATGGCCGCGCGGTTAATAAACCACGGGTAAACCTAGAACCGCGCTCGGCCCATGGACGCGCGGTTAATTAAATCAAACTTTCAATATGTCAGAGACGTTTTTTTTCTCTCTCTATTTTCGGCAAAGTAGTTTTGTTGTGTTGTGTAAAAAGCGTAAACTTACGACTCGTATAAAATGCGAAAAGGTCTCTTAACTTGAGTATTTGTGAGCAAAAATTCCTCTTGGGGGTTGGAAGGGTTATGTGATCGGTGAGTGAGTTATGCATGTGCGGGTGTCACACAAATCAAAGTGTGGGTTGTATCAAAGAACGAGTCAAAGAAAATAAATAAGATGGTATCTACATTAATCTGGAGACGTGTCAGATTACTGTAGTCAAACATTTTATGGCTTACTATTTAGCTATCTTACCATTACCGATGTAACATCGTATGTACATCATAAATTCCCAGTTTCTTTCTTGCTTTACATCGCAACGAAAACAACTTGTCAAATTAACCAAATCATTATTATAACTTACAGTAATGATTTGGGTAATTTGACATGAATGCTCCTATTTCCGAGACTTCACAAAAAAAAAAACTCTTGCACGCCTTGCGTGCCTATGTTTCACGGTAGTTTCTACAAACATTCAGTTTGTCTATGTGAAAAAAGAAAATTGCGCGGTGGCTTGAAGATATGAATTTCATTTTCTCGTGTAATATCCTTTATTTATATAAAAGCAACAGTCTTACATAATACAAAATATACTGAGCAAAAATCGCTCAAATTGTACCACTTAGAAACACAACGTAGCGATAGAAAGGAGATATTATTTAGTGAACTCTATTTTGAGATTTTGACGTTACTTATCGGCAGAAAGTCTCAGCCCTAAATTCCATGCAAACTCTTACATTTTCAAAAATATTGTGCGTCGATTATCTATGATGAAAACATGTAAATTGTTACTCTTTGTAGTCAGCAACTTTCAACTGTGAACCGGATGGTACTGATGTATAATCAAGTATTTCGGAGTGTCCGTTAAACTTAAAATATCCGGAAATTTTCTGTCCTTTTAACAGGAATGGAAACCACAGAATATCATCTTGCCACATGTTATCAAATGGGACATCTGAGATTGGAAACCATCTAGGGATCATGTCTGAAAGATAAAAATGACCAAAGGTTATAAAAATATTTAATGATTTATAAGGTTAATGCAAATGCGAATAGGTTAGCAACTTTGTCAGTATAGTACCAGTCAAAAGTACAGTTAACTTTAGTTGCCTGTTTGATTGATAATTCGTTCTTTCCCAGGCAATATTTGAAAGATCATATTTCCGAAAAAGGTAGCTAAATTTGTTTTTTAAGCTATCAAAAGTTAAACCATTTTCAAACATTTGCATTTTGTAGGTTTAATTGATTCATTGGACAAGAACAGATTCTCATGAGACAACTGTCTGAAAATACGTCTAAATGGGAGTTCTATCTAAATTACGTATAGTATAAATAAATGCCACAAATGAATGATTTGGGTATATTTGTTAACGAAAAGAATGTGCCATTTTACCAGTAAGTTAAAGGATGATACACAAAAGGCTAAATTATAATACTATATTTAGGGAACCTTTGAGGTAAGCAGGTTAAAAATATTTCTCAGGAATTTTACATTTTTATTTGATTTTTGATCATAATACATCTAAAAAAAACAAGTTATTAGAAAGCAATACACATGTACTTGTATTGCAGCACACTGCAGCTATCATCTGTATCCCAAACTCAAATAATTATAGTAATCAGAGAAAATTGTAAAGGTCTGTCAAAGATTTGACTAGAAAGTCTCTTAATATGTAGATTTAGGTCAGCCTAAAAGCGTAACTCCTGGGCCGGGTTGTTCAGAGCCCGATTAAGCTAACCCAAGAAAAGATAGAATTTTAATTTGAGTTTTCTAACTTTGCGGTGAGGTTTTCTGAATGCCTTGACATCGTATTTTAAATGTCAAAAAAATCATGTCGTTTAGTTTCACCAAAGTTACCATCAAATTGACATGCAATCCATGCATCTTTGAAATATTATGTTACAAATAACTTGTTTTCTACAGCATATCTGCACAGAATTCTATGTTCAATTTGTCAGTTGAAAGCTAAGTCATGAATGTAGATTCTTAAGGTTACAGTATACCTTTTGGGGTGTCTCGCGCGCAAGCGATGTAGCGCGTGCAGTTTAAGCTATAGATACCTAAACCCCTATATCAAATTAAAGCTTATGGAGCTGGCTATCAAACTATACCAAGAATTTTGAAAGAAAATGAATTGTCGAATTTTTCACGACCCCTAAATGCGAGCGCCCGAATCACCTTTCAAAAGCTACAAGTCAAAGCGAATTTCGTTTTTCGCCAATTCAATTTTTTCCTCGGTTTCAGGGCCCAAAGCGCTCAAAAAACGTGTCTGCGTTTTGGCATATTCAATTGCAGTAAAAAGTTACAGAACATTTTCGAAATAGGATTAAAAAAATGTGGAGTGATCGTACAAAAATCGCTCTCGAAGAAAAAGTATTTCGTAATTAACAATTCCCAGACACGCTTTTGTAGTTTATATGTTAAACTAGCCACTGTCCAAATTTAAGAGCAATTGAACAAATTCCCTTTGAGTTATAACTCTTTAAAGTGTCTGCTTCAAGTGAAAAAAGTTATTCGAGAAAACAGCGCTAAGAAAACGCCCATAAACGCCTTCAACTGGGTTCTCAGATAACTAGGCCAATCAGTGCAGGGAAAGTTTACTACCGTTAACCTCCTGGTGAAATTTACGCGCGAATCTCTAAAAAACTCTTGTGTTTCGCAATGCGCTCAAGGAGCCGAAGGCAGAGAGATAATTTTTCTGTAGCTCGGTTTTTCTTGAAGCTGGTCTGGCAAAATGGGGAAGACTAAAAAGGATACGAACGTTAGAGTGGCTGAGCGAAGGAAACAAACAAAAGAAAGCGCCGAGAGCAACTGCGTGTGGGCAACTGTGCATGGATAATATTTCAAATGGTCACAATGAGTCCGACGATTCGTCGATATCGGACTCATCAGAAGTCTCTGTCAGCATCCCTGTTATTGCTGTCAGGTTCCGAAATTTTTACAGAACCTTTCTTTTCTCTTACCACGAATATTTGCCCGCCTTATACGATAACTATAGCTTCACCCGCGTGGCGAACTTTCGCTTCTTCACTCATTGATGTATTTTCATTCGTTCTTCGCTGTTTTCGCTTTTTCGAACCGGTCCATGGTTTAAACGTGGTCTATGTTTACTTATGACTTAATAGAGACACGCCTAATACCAAAAATGCTGGGTAGTCAGAACAACAATGCTGATCAACTGAGTAGTCAATTCGTGACATCCATATAGGTAATTCCCGCGAAAATCGTCTCGGTTGATTGCATTCGCGCCATAGGGCTGTCAATCAAGAGGTAAACTTTTACTTCCGCTGAAAACGTAAAACCGCCATTTCTCCGCCAATATTTAACCTTTTTCAAAAATTTTTTTCAGAAATTAGAGATTATTCTTCGACCACTATTTTGACCCAAAAATCCAAATTTGAAGAAAATTGCCGACCCGAAGGTATACTGTAACCTTAAGAAAATTATGATTTGGTGGTCAAGATGCACTACGTACTGGCCAGGGTACATTCACTACAGAATTTCCACTTGTCGACACCATCTTGAATTTCACACATGAACTGATGAAATCGTGGATTGATGTTTTCAAACGCTAGATCAAAAGCTCGTACATGCGCAATGCATTATAGTGTCCCTTTAAAAGGTGCCAAGGTCATTTTTGAGCCTTCGGTTTCTACGTTAGCTTCCTCATGAAGCATAATTTTGCCACGTTTATATCCTTTAAGACCTTTAAGAGGGAAGTTATGGACATTAGAAATCAGAAGGATTTGTATGCGAAAAAGATGCTTTGCCACGCTGTCACCCTCGAGTGGTTTTCCAGACAAATCCCTCTAATTCTGCAGGGTTTCGAGCTGTCATAAAATCTTTGCCTTTCGGTTTAAGAGCCTAGAATTTTCCATCCTTCGTCATATTTTACCCCTCTTACTATGTCAAATAGTTATATCTGTTATATGCATGGCAGCTCCCTTTTCTAGTGATTTCTGGAGGGCAAAGCTTCCTCGCTTCCATACAAAACCTTCTAATTTTTGCAACATTCAAATCATCATTAGATCTGAACCTTACAGAGCATATTTTGGTCTAAAAACTGGTGTTCTAGCTATTTCAAGCATGCTCTTTCCAGTTCTAATAGCTAATGCACCTATCAATGTTAAGCTGCTGGGAGGGGAGGCCGGGCATAGGCGGGGTTTTGACATAACAAGTCTGCCCGTGATTGGGACTTTTGATCATTCACCGGGTCCCGGGAGTCGGAACTTTTGACTTCAACCATTAGTAGACTGAGCCCTACCGACGCTATCTTGGATATCCGCAATATCTGCCATCTTGGATGACCGAGAATGACTGGAAACAAACTGTACAGAACTGGAAGAAAACAATGTTCCAGATCGCTGGCTGTGCATGAGATGCTCAGAAGTTTGGTGTTGAACTGAACATTGATGCAGACATTCTGTAAACAAGGCCTTTTTTACAGATCTCAGTTTTTCCTTCGTTAAAGGTTAACTCCATTGCTAAACATCATTGATTTGTATTTTGAAAGTTGTGTATGGAAACAAATTTCCGAATCCTACATAACGTAAGACTGTTTTTAATTTAAGCTCAAATGAATTGAAATTATGAAACATTTTACAGGATGGTATTCTGTATTCACCTTAATACATTCATTGAATTTGCAATGTATGTTGTTTCTAAGCAGGGTTACAATTTTAGTACTAAAACGAAATTGAATTATTGAACTTCATCTTTATGAGCCTACCATGTGCAGTGTATTTTTATGAATTGGTGAATAAATCTAAGATCTTGAGTCCTCTTATGGGGCTTTTTGAATATCTCTCTACTACAGATAGAGGTTAATATTTTATTTCCATCGTTTCTGTTTAAAATGTAAGTAATTGAAATGTCACAATGGTGTAGGACATTAGTCGTGATATGAATTTCCATGTTTTCAGTCTTGTTTAGTCGTATAAGTTTAGGCAGTCGTCACAATTTTAATATAAATTAGGTGACATTTCTATATTAAACAGACGTTGCACTTTGAAGTTGTTGCTTTGTAGCCTTTTATTTACAACCTTTTGATGTTTAATTCTTTTTTTGACAGACCTATACCTTTTTCTAGATAGAGATGGAGAATTTGCATTCTTTTGAACAACACTAATATCCCTGGGATGGGGAATTTGCACTCTTTTGACCAAAGTTAATTTCCCTGGGGTCGGGCATTTGAACTGAAAAGATGATCGGAGTTCAAATCCCCCGCCTTTGTCCGGCCTCCCACTCCCCCAGCGGCTTAACATTGATATGTGCATAACAGTTTAGAAATTATCGGTCACGTGACAACTGTTGCAAAAGGCCTATGGTTTTCTGTTGCTATGGTAAACTATTATGCCATGAAGATGACTGCAGCTTGATCACTTATTGTAACATCACCTGAAAAGAGTGGAAGTATTGATCCGTCGAAGTGTAAAGTACTTAAGACCAAAAAATGCCAGAAACTTTGCGATGAACCCTCGCCAGCGGATCGTGTCTCACTTGAATTTTGAACATTTTTATGACACCAGTTCTGTTTTATAATTCAAAAATACGCTATCTAAACTTAAGCTTAATAAGCTCAAGCTTAATTAATGTTGACCTCTTAACAGATTCCAAAATGGTTTCATATGTCGGAGTTCACTTTCCCGCCAAAGCCATTCCACACCCAACACTAAATCCTCTCTTTTCCAATCCAAGAAGAATATGTTCATCACTTCGGATAAAAACCGAGGTGCATATAAACTTATTTCTAATGTTTTTGCGATCGATCTTGCATAGTAAAACGAGCGCCTACCGAGCCATTATATGAGTCATTATATGAGTATTATACCACCTAGTTATCGTTCACCGCTGGTCAGAACGAGCTAAGTCTCTGAGGAAAAAGAGCCACGAGGTCAGCCACGAGGGGACCAGGAGGGCACTCATGAGGGATCTCGAGGTGGATAAAAATCTTGGAAAAGGCCCACCATTTGCGTTTGAAATAATGGCTTCGCAAGGTATGGTTAGGTAGTAAGATTTATCATTACAACATTTTTATAACTGTTTTATAAGATGAAGTTGGCAAATCTCTCGATATTGGGTAATTTAGTCGATAATTTAGCCTCTAGGCTGCGCCTGTTAGCCCTCAACCAGAAGTGTGGTTAGCGAAAAACAAATTTCCATAGGAGCAAAATGAAAAAAAAAAATGTTTGTAAAACAGGGTGAAGAGATTAGGTGTTCAAGGAGCATTATGTGTACAGTATACAAGACTTTGAGGCACTCATACATAAGGCCTGTTAAGCACTGAACATTAATTAGGTATTTGACTCCTGATCCAAGAGTGCTAAGTTGTTTTGTCTAGTCATACTTACTTTCTGTTATGTAAAGGGGAGGATCTGGATATGAAACATGCCTAGCATTACAAACATTTTCTGTCATACTTATTACTCACATGATCATCATGATCTTTAATTTTACAGATTATTTGACTGACTTGCCAAGTTCTTTTACACAAATCGGAGAGACAGCCTCCAGCTGCTACACATATGTTTATTCCACTGAGAAAACTTCATTTCCTGGGAACAAGAACACGCCTAACACTGTTAATGGTTTTTACTCCAGCAATTCACTTGTACCTGTACAACAGAGTGGTCCTGTTTGCGTTGTCCCTAACAAGGGCCTTGGTTTAGTTTTAAACAATGGCAAAAATCTTTCTAATAAAAGTAGTGGATGCCCACTGGTGTTATACACATGTAATGTGACTAAAACTGAAACAGAACTCTCAACTCCAGTGAGTAAAAATATTAAGCTCCCTCAAGGCACATACAACAAAAGCAAAGATGTACTTGTAGGTGGCACAGTCCTTGAAAGGTCTTCTGAACTTCCTTTCTCTGGTGCTCAATGTTTCTACAACAAAGATTTAGATTCTACAGATTACCTGGTTACAAAAGTGCCAAGCACTGTCACTGTCTCCTCTTCTCATCAAAATAATGGAAACCAGTCGTTGACCCATTATACAGGTGCATCTGTTCCAGCTCATATACAGCCAGTGATTTATTCTGATGGTTCCAGTGAAAAGACTGTCTTGACGCTTGCCAATTTAATGAAAACGATGCCAGATGTAAAATATATCGTTCAAGGAAAGTCTTTCCAACAAGCGGCTTACATGTACATGTATGTGGGAAAAAATAATATGAACGCTACAAGCCTTCATCCTCCTAACTCCTCAAGCTTTGGTGTCCTTTCCAGCCATGGTCCTAAGCTTGTGAACAGTGAAGCATGTGGTCAGTTGCCGGTCAATGACATTGGTTACAAATGCCCTATGTGCTCTGTTAGATTCAATTCAGATAGTGATCGCAGTCTGCACATTCATAAGATGCATGGTAAGAAATGCCCTTATTGTACAGAAGTGTTCAGCTCTACCTCAGGGCGATGTTATAGAAGTCTATTGAAGCATGTTGTTTTGTGTCACAAAGACAAAGATCCTTGTAGCGTGGCCCACAAGTCCACCATAGAAAGTGCATTGCGAGGTAAGGAGTGTGATTTTGTGCTGGATGTTCATAGAATACTGAATGTTTTAATCTCAGTTAGATAATAATGCATGGTTGTACCTCATCTATCTCCTCCCACCTCCTGGGCATACCCATTGAAATTTGTACTGACGCAGTGCTGGAAATAATTTTTAAAACAAAGCAGGACATGATTTTGAATGTTAAAATTGCTCTCAAAAACAGGCCAAATCAAGAAAGACTTGCTACATTTCTCCGTGTCGTAAAGCCACAATTTTGTGTTAGAGAACTTAAGCAAACCAGGATAACAATGGCAACGCGAACGCCACCAAACAGAAGGTTTCATGAACTTAGAACAATAGCGGCGCATGTGTGTTATATTGTCTTGGTATATTTCTTTGCCATTCTCTGCTCAACAACAAAGCGAAATGGCTAAGTGCTGCGTATTTTGGAGAACGCGAACACCGGTGGCTAATTTGTCGTATTTTCATTTGGAATTGAACACTGGCGTTATTTAGCTTGACCAAGTTGTGAGACCAATAGACGCTCTGAACAGATCTAGACAATTGCAAAATTCAAAGGTAAAATATAAACTTATTTTTTTAAGGCGTTGCCCTCAGGGTCACTGTCATCATTGCTTAAGTTCTCTATTCATAGTGCCAGTTTCTCCAGGATCAAGTTCATGGAACTTGTGCCCATCCATCTATCAATCTCCATCGATCATGGACCCAGATATATTCGATGAAAGTAAAATCTAGGCCATCTTTCTCAGTGAATTTGCATTCTTCCAACAAATGAAATGTTGCCACGAGCATGGGACAAAGAAAAAATCTGAGGTCAAATCCATAGCCCTTTGTATAAGTGGCGCCGATATGTCAGGGACAATACTTATACATTGTAAGCCTCACATTCATCTGAAAAATCCTTTGCCTGGAAACATAAGTACAGGGCTAAGAATGTATAAAGTATTCTTATTCAAATTTTTGTGCCATTTAATGTTATGCCAAGGGTCTATGACCTCCCAGATACCGATTGGGCGCTCTAACCACTGAGCTACAGAGATGCTCTTCGTGAGCTAGGCCATTTTACTAGGTTCGTATGTGACACATGTCCTGCAGCTACTGACAATGTTAGGATCAGCAGTGTAGAAATGTCATGTGTGTGATGAATGCAAATTTACCATCTTTCATTTATCACACATGACGCTTTTGACATTGCTGATTTTTTTTTTCTTTGTCCCATGCTCATGGAACATTTCATCTTGATTATGTTTCTTGTTATTTACACACAAATGGGACAAGGCATTAATTATATTTGTTTCGTGGCTGATTAAACTTATAATGACCATGAAGTTACAGTCTCCATCCCTGATAATGGCTTTTTAGGTTGAAAAATTTACCATTTAGGTCAGACGATTTTTTTTTGAGGAACCCTAATCCTACACACAGTAGAAATTATCCTGACTATTCAACCTTTACTATTGTGTACAGAGTGAGTACAGACTAATATTTAGATTATTTATTTTCAGGTGCAAGTCCAGGTTACTTTCGCTGTTGCCATTGTGTTGAAGAGTTTGATTCACTGAGAGGCTGTTTGGAGCACAGGGTTTACAGCCATATGGTGACAGAGTGTTGGATTTGCCAAAAGACGTTTTCTAATGTGCAGAAAATGCGTATTCATCTAAAAACTCACACTGGTGAAAAACCGTACGTGTGTAAATTTTGCTCCAGATCTTTTTCTAACTCGACTTTATTGGGACGTCACGTTAGAATGCATACCGGTAACGTTTTACATTGTGAACAATGCTCTTTTACCACTGTGAGTAAATTCCAATTAGAAATTCACGTCAACAAACATACAGGTGTAAAACCATACAAATGCAGGTACTGCTCCATGGCATATGCTGATCCATCTCGCCACAAAATTCATGAACGATCTCACACTGGTGAGAAGCCATATGCTTGTGATCAGTGTGATAAAGCATTTGTTGATAAATACAGCCTTGTGAGGCATATCCGCACACACACTGGAGAGAAGCCTTACAAATGCAGTTACTGCAGTAAAGCCTTTGCCCAGGGATGTCAGCTGCAGTTCCATGAGAGGACACACACTGGAGAGAAACCCTACGAGTGTTCACAGTGTCAAAAGAAATTCAGCCGCCGGCAGGAACTGAACAAACACATGGTGACTCACGAGAAAACAAAACAGAACACTGGAACTAAGAGGAAAATGATTGACAACGATTCTGACTCAGATGACTCAGATTGTGATTATGCAGATGAAATGAAAAGTGTCAGGGAAGAAGACAGAGCTGAAAGACTGGCAAGTTTAAGAAGTGCACACAATTAGCCCCAAGAAACGTTGATATATTCACGTATTGGAATGAAATGAGTAACACTGTCATATCCATGTGAGCATGTGATATGTTCATGTTCACTCTGTTCACAACGAAAACTGGACGGTCCCTTTACAGACCCAAGAATACTTGGCGTACAACTGTAATCTTCATTATATAAACATGTTAAATGTTATTATTATATAATTTTTCAAAGTGGCAATTGTGTTAGAAGGTAAATCGACCTTCTGTTTATTTTCATGTGTCTTTCCAAAAGAGTGCAAACATGGCGTGAAATGCAGAAATTTAGAAATGTTTGTTTGGGAATGATGGCGATCTGAAATTTCTGTCGCGGACACTCGTGGAATATTCAGTGTGGCAGCAGACAGTAAAACATGGAACTGATCGACTTCAGTTGAGGGATTCTAATGCTGATTTCCTGAACGTAGTGTAGTCGTTTACGTTCCTGACTTTGACATAGTGTATCGGACATATACACGGACAACTGAATTTACAACCATCCGTACATCGTATTTTTTCAGGAAAATCTGTTGCAAAGTGTCAGATGTTTACAGATAACATGAATATTTCAGCAGTCAAATTTGCTAGAAATTGCAATACAAGTACTATGTTTGTCACATGTTTTTCACACCATGTTTGCACCTGTGGCCTTCATCAACATGACGTTCTCCTTGGATTAAGTAAGCAAGCTCAGCTAACTGACTACCTAAGAAAAAAATATCCTTGTTCATTAGTCTTTTAAAATAATTTGTTTAAGCCTGCAAATGTTCCGGTAAGAAACCAAATTTGAAAGAAGGATTCTATTCCAATGCCAAATGAAGAAATTTTCTCTCCTTTTTTAGACTATTTCAGGTCATTTGTAGTTTAGGAAGACCTCGGAAGGGGTCATAGCAGAATATATTGTTAGAACTGAAATTACCTCTCAAGTAATTATTAATTAATTTATTTATTTTTATATATATATATATTTATTTATTTATCTGTGTATTTACTTATTTATTCAATATAAATAGTTTAGCTGCGCTGTTTATGTACTTGTATCTATAATTGGGCATGTTACACAGGGCAAATCTTAACCATTGTGAATGCCAGATGTGAATGATTGAAACATTGTCAGAATTCACAGGCCCATAACATTGTTACGATGAAGATTGTTTTTGAAGCTGGACACTTTTCTAAGCCATAACACAAGTCACCGTGACATGTCTTGACAATCGTAAGTCTACACGAATGAGCACATTTGTATCCCGCTGTAACAAAGTAATTTGAATTAAGAATTTTTAGGTTGTAAATTAAACTAGTCTTAGAAAGTGTTCCCAATTAAAAGTCGTAACCACTAAATACAGTCATTTTAGTATTATTTTTTCTTTTTTGGGCGGGGGGGGGGGGGGGGGGGAGTCAAATCGTCCGTTTTTTGGACCAAGAAAAGATGAAGGTTAAGAGAGTTCTCCGCTATATAGGTCATTCCTCTAGTTATTTTTAGACATTGTAGACGTTGTGACGACGAACGATGCGTGAAACTTTTCTTGGAGAATGAAAATGCCTAGTTGTCGACCTTTGTAAACTCGCGTCCCTAGTTAGGATTGGCGACTTGTAGACCCCCCGGAATATGATCTAAAGATACCTTGAGATTGATTACGTTGGGAATTCGTTCAGAAGACGTGAATTTCCACTGATTAAAAGTGAATTACGTTTAATGGCATAGCTTTTTCCCTACTATTTCGGTCCAGAGGTATCCAAGGCATAAAACTGCCGGAAAGAAATTATCTTGTTCGTTCCATTTTAAAGTCAACGTTCCGATTTTATCCCCAGCTGACCTGATGAAGTTGGTCTTTGTCATTCCTTGTGCATGCTCTCAGTTCTGAGCAGGCTGTTCATCCAGCCATGTTTTCGCTCCGGTCCATTTGACTTATCAACGCTTTGAGTTCATATCCAGTCAGGAACAAAGTGGTCTGCAGTATCATCAATTACACAGTTATGGCAATGCTAGAAAATTAAAAGAAAATGAAGGCGTACACAGGCCTAAAATGCTTCATGTAGAAGACTAGTAGGATCTAGTAGACCAATAGATCGGCTTGATTAACGGTTTCATACAGAAACTGAAAAAATCCCTTTGACATCATTTTGGACCTGCTGGTCTATCTATTTCCATAGCCTTTACCCTTAGCTCGCATCAGACGACAACAACAATTAACACTTTATTTGCCCTCAAAAAGGAAAAAGAAACAAATTATTTTACAAACTTAGATCTGATTACTAAAATATGATAAAGAGTTAACCTTGTTGGCCGGGTCTGGGCTTGTACCAGTCGCTATCTACCCAGTTCACGCGAGTGCGTAAGGTCTGGTGCTGGAGACTTTCTGGGAAGAAGCGTCTTCTTCAGAACTTCCCTCGCGTCGCTTATCTAATATGATCGGTTGAGGCCACCTGACAGAATCCTTCCATGGTCTAGCATCCCATCCAGGGGGGAGTAACGATACTCCAAGCTGCTTCAAGCTTCAGAAACCGGAGATAAGAACCGAGAACTACGAGCCGGTTGGACCTAAGAGGCTTTACCTGTTCTATTTACCTGTAAATGATGTAAATCACACGGACGGCGGCCTTCATCAGTTGACAATTTCAGAAAATTGCATAGATGTCTGTTTAGTCCACCGGGAATATTCTTTAGTTTCGTAGGATGGCGTTCAGTCCTGGTGTATACTGTGACTCAGTCACTTTCTTGCAAGGTTGCAAAAAGGAAAAAAACAACAACAATAAACAAAACAAACGATAACCTAGGGTGTCTCATCTTCTCGCCCTCCCGGAGCTCAACATGCGGAGCTAGAGCGCGAGAAAGGATTGGACAAACATCTGTTCCTCTACGCAACGGATGGAGGTGGGGTGTGGCTAGAATGCAAAGGGACAAGGCACCAGTGGAGTGGCCCCGAGGCGAAAGAGGGGACCCGTCTGGGGGATCGATACTTGGACGGTTGCTATAGAAACCGACGCCACAGCGAGGCCCTTTGCAAAGTCACACTGGCCGAAGTCAGTGGAGAAGGGAAAACGGGAAACGGGGAGGGGACTGGGGGAATGAAAGGGGAGTTTGGGAACTACTAACAAACAACTTTGCACAGCGCAAACTGCAAAAGGCACGCGTCAGCATGACAACGGCACGCGAAGGCAGGGCTACGCCAGGCCGAGGCTCAGGCTGCGCCTTCCATACATTAGCTTCTGTCAGTCAAAAATTGACACTCAAAAACAAAGGGGGGAATTAAACACAAATATAAAAAACGAAAATAACACAACATAACATATTGGTGGTTAGTCAGGTTAGTGCCTCTGAGCTGCAGGCTTTTCAGAATTAAATTCATTCCCCAACTCCGTCAGTAGTGGTAGGTAAAATTGTGCTCTACTAGATACCTTATTACATGAAATTTTCGCGACACGTTTATTTAGCGATTTTGAGGTGCGCATATTTCGCGACACTTACCTATTCCGTGATTTTGAGAAAATTTTGTGTTTAGAATCGCTTTAACTTCGCGTTTTTGAGCAACACACAATTTATATCCTTGACAATGTTACTTATCACATTCTTGAATTTGCTAAACTGACTTTATCAAAGGAACAATAACGTCAAAATTAACAAAAACACCAACGGCGGGACTATGTATCAACAGTAACATAATGTGAGATACGAAGTGGAGGAGCAGGCAAACGAAAAGCAGGAAAGAAAACTCAAGGACTGCTTTGGATGGTAATTTCGTCACCTAAACACAAGACTCCCACGCGTGTTTATAGCCCGTTTACATTTGTCCTCAGCGAGAATGCATTTTGTCGAGTTATGGTTGTTCCATTAAATCCAGTTTGTGTTTTACTTTCTGGAATGCTTCATGTTTATAAGAGCGACGTACGTGTTGCAGTTTTCGAAGCTTGATGACCTCCAAAACACCGGCTTCGATCGATTGAAAATCGTAGAATTGTTTGGACCTGTATTTTTGAAGCTGCGGGAAGCAATGTGGAAGGAAACATTTCATGCAATTACCGATTTCACATTGCCAAACGTTTTAAGTCGTAACTCCAAATAACCAATGTAAATTTTTTTCAAAGTTTGCAGTGAAATTCGTCGGATAAGCGAAAAGGATGTGTTCCCTGAGCGGTCCGCAGATAATGTTACGCGGTCATATTTTCGACACTATTGCACAGAATGCTTGTCGCATTGCTGATTTCCAAACCTTCGAAAAACCCTGTGAGTCTAACAGTTTTGTTATCATGTAATTCTAAAGGATTAATCTTCGACTTTTATCTCAATCGAAAGAGAAATAAGTATTGGCTGGCGGCCTACAGTTGCGAGCTAGTTACATATCAGTATATTTGGTCGTAACGCCCCTTGATTGATCACACAACTTTGCCGGCTATGTTATAACTACTGCGGGATTGGAAGATATAGGTTTTCGATAGTATTTCTACAAATTGCTGGTTGGCTTTAAGCAGAAAAGTTTGAAAATAGCGTTTAAAGTCTGCGGAACAAATCCCAGTGAGAGTTCTTCAATGGTTCTCACAGTCAGTTCGCTTGTTTCGGTTCGACGAAATCAACCAACGTCTTTATTGTACCATTGACCGATCATCGCCAGTAAATTGTACAGTATATCTTTCTTTAAATCTGGGATATTGCTGCAACAGCCGATAGCACTGCTGGAAGGCGTTTCTGCGCACTTTTCGAATGTGTATTGCACCATCCTGAAGGAAATGAGAGGACGTAAGCTATTCAACCTTCCTGGGTAGACGTCACAATAGTCGCTCGACCCATTCTCCTCAAACTCGGTCGTGAAACAAAATGGCGGTGTTTTGGAGCTATTTTCGAGATTTCGTCGGGGTACAGAAAATCGAGGATTTAACCGAATCCAAACTTTTTTCGCAGAAGTATTTCAAATACCAAGTAGATTCGTTTTAGCGAAAAACAATTTTGGGGGTAAGGTGCACTTTAATTTTTGTGTGGGATTTCCCACTCTTTGTCAACGCCAGCAATATTTATTTATTTATTTATTTATTTATTTATTTATTTATTTATTTATTTATTTGTCCACGAGAGCAAAGCATTTGTCACGTGGTTTCTACTTGTCGTGTAGACTGGGTTCCACTGGCAAAAGGTTGAGTGTTTTTGTACGGTGGCCATTACTGTGATTACTCTTAGCGGATGTTGTTTTTTGGCAAATTTCACGGCACGAAAAATCGCCTTTACCGCGCGTCAAATGTGTTGTTAAAGGTTTTGTAAAGGTCGCCTTTGCACGCTTTTGACGATCTGTGACGCGAATCAAAGATCATCTGTGAATAAACCCTTACCACCAAATCAAAGGCGTGAAAGGCCGTTTTTACTCACCTTTGAACGCCTGTGTTTTTAGGGTTAAAGGTGATCCTTTAATACGCCTTTGCGCACTGTCAAAGGCGGGTCAAAAGTGTAATCAAATTTGTCTGCGATTCGAGTCAAAGGTTTGCTAAAGACGTGGTCGAAGATGCCTGTGACGCAGGCCAAAGGTTTGTCAAAGGTACTCTGCGCGTTCCGCGCTCGCGCGTCTCGCCCGAACTTCTCGCTCGCGCTCCTCTTTCGCGCTGCGCGACCGTTGATCACGTTTCGCGCGATCCACATCTTATACGCTTTTTTCTGCTTACTACACTAGCTTTGTAGCTCCGCATACGAAAGATGCAATTAGATCCGTACTCTTGATTTATGTCTGACAAGTTTTGAAGAATATGTCAGCTTTAATAAGGTTATTTTGTACCAAACTATTGACAAATGTTAACGGAAAAGCGGCCCGGAAAGATCATTGCACCTAATTTTAAGAAAATAAATATGTTCAACTTCATCTCAGTTTCAATTTTTTTTCCCGTTTTTATCAAGAGTAAATACCTTCAAGTACCTTACATAAATGTTTTGGGCTTCAGGTTTCAAAAAGCCACGTTACAGGCTTGGTTTCAAACTACACGTAATGAGACTGATCATAAGGAAAACATTGTTCTGTCTATCGTGAAAACAACAGTCAACAAATCTTCCATGGTACAAAGTGCATTTATCTAACATTGCAGTACTACGGCTAAATTCTCAGTTCCTTAAACACTTACTAGACCAGACTAGACAATAAGGAAGACAACCGCAAAATTTCGGGAAAGATAAAGCAAACTTCGCACAATTAAAGTCAACTAGTGTATAAGCGTCCTTTCCAGATGGCACGTACAGTCCGTTGCATGGAACTCCTTATGTTTTGGCAGTTCTCCTTTTCTGCTTCTTGCACTTGCTCATTCTTGCATTATAAGTGGAATGGAATACAGTGTTTTCCACTTCTTTCTCATCAAAGTGGTTAAACTGCCTTGTTGGGGGTCAATGCCAACTAAATCTCCATTATTTCTAGGGAAGACACATTTTGACAAAGTCTAAGACGTTGACGAAATTAATCAATGCATCTTCACTGGATAAGTCCATCCTGTCGACCACTGCTTGTCCGCATTTGTCTAAACAGAAGCAAACAGACAAAAACGTTGGAAATGAATATTAAGGGTGAATCTTGGCATTCTATTCCTTAAAGTTTGCCTATAGTTTTTGCTAATGTCACATTAATAAAACGTGACCAATCAGATCATTACTCCTCCTTCGAATAGTTTGTGCTTCTGTCAGTAGTAGCCTTTTTTCTGTATTTCTCTCCACTCTACTCAGAGATTTGGTCACACAGGTATGTCATTAAGAACCAGTTTAACAAGCTAATTTCACCAGCTGAACAAGAGTTATCCCCAGCTAGAATTTCATAAGAGAACAAAAACTTGGGGTCATTTTAAAAGTGTACAGCTTGGCACAAATAAACAAAAAGCCTAGAGCCAGTTTACCAGTCCATCTGTCTGCATGTCTCTTAAAGACATCTTACAGACCTCTTACAACAAAGATCTTTTATGGTTGCAGAATAGCATCTAAAAATCAACAAATCTGACATAAACTGTGACAAGAAATGAGGAATACACACACCTTTGGGAATATTGCTGTTCCTGTGTAATTTCCACAGATCTCTTCATGTTCAGTGGTGTAATCTTTTTCCTTATTTTCCTTGTAGATCATATGTGAAAAGGAGCATATAAACATATCAAAATAATTGCACATTTGATTAGTAAACAGTTAGCAACTACTTGTACACTTTTTTCCACTGAAAAAAATTCCTGAAATTAAATGATTTAACATGAGACATGCCTGCATGGAATCGCATGGCTCATTCATTGAAACAAAAATCCAGTCCAAGATGATGAATACAACCACTATGATTCCCAGTGCAGCCGCATCTCATAGAGGGAAATGGCTATTTAATCCAGTCAAATTTGCCAACAAAATTTTAAATTGAGTAAAAGCAAATAAATGTCTTTGTCAATTTTCTTTTACTAAGTTATTATCAAATCCTCTACGCCTTAAATTTTCTACTGATCCCATCAATAGTTATGAATTAATCATATTATTAATTTTGCTTGGAAAAATTTGGTTTGGAAACCTGATGGCCAAACCAAAACAGTCGATATTGCAGACAACCACTCAAAATTTAGTTTCAAAACTCAGCTTTTACCAGTCAAAAACCAACATTTCCTGAGACTGGTTTGCAACATTCTGCAACTTTGATTCATTTACCAAAAAGATTCCCACCCCTTGCATGTTTTCAATAACATTTTAATTACTTAATTTTCATCCAGGTGAGCCAGTTGATGTATTTGTCCCTTAAGAAAGACAACATTTCCTTACTTGCCCTTAAATGAACCAAAAAGAAACAACTTTTTTTTTCACAGAGTGAGACTGTAATAAAAATGATCAATTAAAATAACATTAATAAGCTATAGCCAGGTTTTCAAAATCTATTTATATCCTTTCTTTACTGGAAAAAGATATTAAATGTTGTGGCTGAAGAAATTATAAGATGGTCTATGCTACAACTTATAGAAATAACAAATGAATATTCCAGCCTTTTACTTACCAAAATGTTCTGATGTTTGCACACTTTGGAGCATTGCATGATTTAACTGCATCTGAGTTGACTATGAGCTACAGAGTTGTATATTGTATCCTCTCCCACAATTTATTCTGTTAATTTCTTCAGTTCTTCTAGAGTGGCTAGCTGAAGGATAAAAACAACATTCATAAGCAAATTTCCACTAGTCACATATTTATTGGCATTTAATTGTTTACTGCTCAAAAGACCAAGACATGAAACTCTAAAACTACTGGTATTGTCCAGAGAGGTCGCATAATAATATTATGGGGTCAGCTTTTTAATTTGCTACTAATGGCAAGTTTGATTTTTTATCAAACATTGTAACAATTTCACCTACTAACAGATAAGCTGGATTATGTGTACTAAAGGCATCCGTGGTCGAGTGTCAATTGATACCCTTGATCGATCCTCTAAATCGACTCTCTATCAACACCCGATCGATACTCAATCAACACTCCATTGACACCTCGGTTGACACTCAATCTACATTTCTATTACTCAGTTTTGCAAATGTCACAGGGTAGGTGCATTTGATCACCTGGTATGACACCATTCTTAGCCCAGGAGACAGTTCAAAATGTCAAATGCCTGGCAGGTTTGGGGTGGGGCGGGGGGGATGGTTGGGCAGGAGATAGTGGAGTTCCAAATGACTGATCCATAAGCCTGATACAACAAATATCAAAACATATTTTTACTACAATTGCTACTGATCTCGCTATCTCAGTGGTCAAAATTTGTTGTGGACTCACTCAGCTGCGCTTCGTGAGTCCACAACATTTTGACCACTATGATGGTGCGTATCATTGTCGATAAGAGTACAGACCACACTAAACCATATGCAATTTGTTAAATTCAACCCAGTGAAGTCATTTATCAACATTAATGAACAAACATCATCACAATTTCAACTGTGGCAACAAACAGAGCTTTTTTTTCAATAGAACGGTAACTAGAGACAAAAGCAGAAACTTATCCATAGATTAAATTTTCAGAGTCAACAACTCTCTTAATGGTATAATGAATATGATAATTAAGTCAGGTCGTGATGGATTGTCATGCATGGCTGACTGAGTTTTTCCTTCAATGCAAATTTCCTTTATATTTACATGAGCTTTCTTTCAAGGGAATTGTTTAAGCTCAGAAATTACCAGAGGCATTGTGCACAACCATTTATACGTAAATAGAGTTAAGTTTAAGCTTAATTATTAAGTTACGTTTATTTCAAGCACTGATCATGCTAAAATCTATGCTATGACAGACACTTCAATTTAATGCACAAGACTTGACTGAGTGAGAAAAAAAAATTATCTTTGTCAACGTTTGTAAATAAGTATATGTGAATTGAAAATAAAGTTTGGTCTTTCTTAACGAAGAGCTTTGCCGATGAACTGTGATTCAGTCAAGTGCAATTAACCTTCGACCAAATTGTTTTCACTGCCGAGGATCTGCCTTGCCATAAATATACGCAATTCACAGCTCTTTATGTAGCCATTGCTGCGTTTAATTTACTTTTTAAACTCCGTTATTCTCTGAACATTGAAAACAAATGAACGAAATTCAGAGACTTACCTTTTCCTGGTCCAAAAAAAAACGAAAATTTCACCAAAGCCGCCATAATGAAGCCAAATGAAGAAAAATGTCTGCTTTCCTCACAGCCGACTTCGTTGACGTTTATTCCGATTGGCCAGAAAAATGCGGGAAGCCGCTGGCAGCCGCGTTTTCCCGCTGTTTTCGAGTTGTTTCCTTGTGCCACCTCCAGGTCAAGTGAAAACTTTTTTATTAAAAAAATACACATTGACAAAAAAGCAAGCTTTCATTTTATCGTTAAAACAGCAAAAAATACGAAAACGCAGGTTATTAGGGCGTTAAAAGTGGAGTCGCAAAATATGGCCATATTTGACCTCGCCTTTGACATGACATGACGTAGGATCAAAGTTGTACAAAGCCATGCCGCCTTTGAACGCCTTTGACATAAGAGATCAAAGGTATGCAAAGCCGTGGTGTCTTTGAACGCCTTTAGCGCGCGTCAAAACTGTAGTCAAAGTTATTGACATGTTTGACCTCGCCTTTGGCAGGGATCAAATGTATGGCAAATTCATAAGATGTTTGATTCCCCCTTTTACGTGGGTCAAAGGTGGAGTCAAAGTTAAGATCAAATTTGCCCTCCTCTTTGTCATGGATCAAATGTATCGGCAAAGCCATGACATTTTTGACACACATTTGACGCGCGTCAAAGTTTGGATCAAAGCTATGATCATATTTGACTTCGACTTTGATCAGGATCAAATTTAGAGTAAATCCAATTTTTCGTGCCGTGTTTTGACTTGTTTTTGAGATTCGGAGGGAGTCTTAGGCCTTAGGTCTTAGTGTTTTTCAGACACTCGCTGCCGTATTTATTGTTGACGCGCCATTTATTATAAGGTGGGTAAACATTCGCTTTCTGTATTTGCGCGAAATTCTTGGATTAATAAGGAACAATCATACAACAATCATACGAAGTTCCAGTTTTCGGACAGAACTTTCTGCAATTACATATTTAAATTATGTCACATTGAAATTCCTTCGTTCAGATGAAAATCCCGACAATTTCTGTGGAAATGAAATTCTAGTCATATGTTCTAGTAAACATTGTGCATGTCGCGCCGCGCAGTTTGCAACTGTCGGAAGAAAATTTACGCTTGATTGATTTCAACACTTTCAACTCCCGTCTATTGCTAAAATCAGCATTTTTATATCAACAACCGAAGTTTCACGGACAGATATAACACAATGACAAAGCCCAGTGTTTTCCTGCGTATTTATGGTTAGCAAGTTGAGGTCCTCTAGACTGATAAACCATGATTTCTTGATACGTTGCGTTTCCTTAGATCCAAGTTTAACAGGACTAAATATTTGCATTTGCCTTCAAACTTCACGCTAAACATTTTCAGGTCATGTTTAAGCAGAAAAGCTAATTTCTAAAAGTATAATTTACGTACAGTTTTGTCAGCTGGAAGCACGAATATTAGCTGACATTTACAATCGGAGCTGATTTATCGTCAACAAACTCCGTGCAACCAGCGACCGATTCTAATTTTTCCGCTGACAACTAAAAGTAGACTAGGGTATCTAAAAGATAGTAATGCTGCGGCACATTCTGTTGATAGTGACATATTTAACGCCGTGATTCATTTACCTGCGCGTTCCAAGACTTACATTAACTGTTATTTCTCAAAGTAGTGTCAAATCGTGGTATCACTTAAAATCTGTCGTTGTATGCATCAACTTCATGCATGATGACGCATCGATGGCGAGGTGTGACAAAGGATCGAGACAAAAAAGCACATTGTGATCTGAAGTATGTTTGGACATAAAACGATGCACATCAGCCTCTCCTTTACCAGATCGCGAAAATCGAAAGACGTGGAAATTGTAGGAGCAGAAATCTAACTTATAAATTCTGTACTGGCACGCATTAAATATCTCTAGAACTCGACAGAAGAACACACAGACTGTGTCGAGAACGTGTCCACCGCGATGTGTGAAAATGCTCAAGCTTTAGCTTAAATTCATGTTTCGATGAAAAGAAATAGATTGCAGCATTTATGAAATCAGCGTGTTCCACGGTTTTCGTTTGTTTTAATTATTCTACAGGCTTTAGTAACGACGATTTCTCTTCATTTAAGAATTCGGCGAAGGAGGCGAGACTGCTAAGAAATGACATACTAAGATTAAGATGTCACAATTAATCGTCCAGATTTACAAACTTTCACATACTGCATAGCAAGAGTTGTGAAAGTCAAGCACGATCTCCTTCACATCGCTTTACAGGGAAATCAGAGCAAACTTTCTCAGTGGAATCCACGCGAAAAAGAACGACGGCTCGACGAGTGTGACATCCTCGTGTTGGTCGTGGCGCAATGCACTCCAGTAAAAGTGGCGCAGTGCAGTCTGGTTAACTGCAATGCATTCTGGTAAAAAGTGATGAATTCGAGAATTCGTACCCCCTTCTATATATTCTTCTTAAATCCTGATTATGTTGCTGCTGGCTCGCTACGCTCGCTCCGCACGCTCCGCAGCAACAACATTTCTGATGCCGTTCCATGTACATAGACGGGGGGAGGGGGGGGGGGTGCGTCTGCGTAAGAGCTGAGGCTAACTGAACTATTTTTCTCCACTGGAACTAATCAACACATCCCAGGACAAATGTAGGCCATGAAATAAAGCTGTTCCCACAGTAAACATCCCCAAGCCAACGCGATTCAAAAGTTGTGTTCGTGAACGTTAATTGTCCCAGTGATGTAGCACGTCATCTGGCATCCCGACGAAACAGACCACGTTATTGCTGATTGCACGGTCCAGAATCACAACTAAAAACTAAACCTTCTCGTGTGCACTTGCCTTTCGATGATGTCATTTGTTTTCGCCCCTGCTGCGAAAAACAAGCCTAACCTGCAAAATGTGTTTACTTTAATGACTCTTTCAATGACCCCCCCCCCCCCTAATAACTTGGGGCTATATGTATGTCTGCTGACTTTTGTTTGGACATATGTCTGCTGACTTTTACCTTGGACATCAAAACACCAATGCAACTTATATATATAATTACTACATTAAATGTCAAGGGCGCTGCATGTGATCTTTTTTATGTATCCATGGGTATTAACCACGCCGGGGAAATTTACATCCAGAAATATTGGTCATACTCACTAAATGCAGTTTCCCGTGGTAAAAGGGTCATTTACCACGGTAAAGAGTACCGTGTAACCGATCCCTAAGGGAGCGAATTTTCCTGGAAACTGAAGTCCAAACATATTTCTCATGTAACCGTTTTTTCGTCTGCAGCTTGGGATCTTATAACCAAGACTCTACGGTATCTATACTCGACGTTCATCACTAAAAAACGACAAAATGTATAAATATTCACTGTAAAGCTACAATTTCTCTGATTTATCCATAGCGCATCAACTCTTATTTGACTGAAATCCCACACAAGTTCGCATTGCGGACCTATTTTTTGGTCATGTTACGTTCGCAACACTTGTTATTCACGTCACTTTAATTTCGAGTAAACCAGGTAAACCACGATGTCATCATAGCCTCGATTGGCCATCATACGGCGCACAGCTTGCGTGATACGATGCAAGATTTCGGGAGAGCTCTTCGCCCCGAAAGGAAGACGCGTGTCGTAGAAAAAAGTATCGAAATTGTGCCCCGTGAACCGCCACTTACGGCCAGTTGCCTGGTAGTTTGCCGGATGAATCGGAACGGAACGGTAAGCGTGCTTGAGATCTATCTTAGCCATGTAATAATTTGGTTTGACCAATTTAATCGCGTCATCGAGAGTTTGAAATTTCAAAGAGCGCGTAATAATGTAATCGTTGACCGCATGCCCATGCGGCCGAGAGCAATCATAAATGACGCGTATTTCAGTTGAATTAGGCTTAGGAATAATCTTTCTTTAATCTTTAATCTTTAATCATCATTTATACACGGTAAAAACATCAGGTAGAAAAAATTACATAATAATGACTAAAAATCCAAATCCTAACATTATATTAACTTACATTAATATGCCACTTAAGAAAAATCCTGGTTTCCATGAATGCCGTGTTTAAACATTATAGTAGAGAAGGCGTTTAAATTTGTTAAATGAACCAGACTTTCTAATGTTACAGGGTAAGCTGTTCTGAAGGGTAGCGCCGCTGTAAATAAAACTATTTTTCATGTAGTTAGTTCTTGGAAAGGGGGACAACAAGTTTGTTTACCGAGTCCCTCAGAGAATAGCTTGATTCATTTCGCTTTATAAATTTAGACGTGAGATATTCCGGAACAAGACCGTTTAAAGACTTGAAAACCATTAAGGCGTTCTGAATTTGACTTTGAGATTTCAAGTCTTTCCAGCTGAGTTTGTGAAACAAGGAATCGACATCCACGTCATAGTTTGATGAAGTTATAACACGAACAGCACGGTTCTGTAGTTTTTGTAGCTTTTTAGATAATTTTTTGCCACAATTACCCCAGACAAGGCTGCAGTAATCAAAGTGAGGTTGAACTAGTGAGTTGTAAATATCGAGTAGGGTGGATTGAGGTACAAATGGCTTAACTCGCTTTATGGCTCCAACAGCGGAAGCGATCTTTTTACACATTTATCAATGTGGGAATGCCACGTTAAATTTTCATCGATATGTATTCCAAGGGATTTCACAGAAAAAAACTTGTTCAATCGGAACATTATCAATGGAAAGTTCGAGTGTATCAGATAGAGTACTTAATCTTTGCCTGGAGCCGATCAGCATAAATTCAGTTTTTGTAGCGTTCAAGGTACGTTTGTTAGACACTAGCCATTTGCTTAGCTTTTCAGGGTCGTGAGATAGATTAGACTGGATCAAATGTAAATCAGAACCAGCATAAGTAATGTGGGTGTCATCAGCATACATTCTAGGTACCCTGAACGATAAACAGTTAGGCAAATCGTTAATATAAATTGGAAATAAAAGAGGACCAAGGATCGTTCCCTGTGGCACACCACATTTAAGAGTGGTGAAGTCAGAGAGATTTGAACCAATCAAGAGTTCTTAACGCTCTTAACGTGCTCACAACTGTGGGTCTAGAACGCAGTAATAACGTAATTGCCCTGCAAAAGTTCATCGCGAATGGTTTGCTCCACTTTAGCCTTAGTGGAGGGGTTGGTAGCTGATTTGTAGTTATGCATGTCCACTGCTGTGAACGAAACGCTAATGGGTGCCAATTGAAAGCCGTTAATAATGCCGTTCGCTAAAATCATCTTCGTCGCCCGCGAGTTCCCGTAACCACAAATTTTGGTTAAGAGGTGAATTAGAAAGGGGTAGTCATTGGGTTGGGGCCCTTGGTGGTTGCTGAGTTTGGGAGTTACGGGAAAACCCCAAGTTATTTTGACTACAGGCTGTGAACCCCGGCTACGCGGCGTTTGCAAGCATGCTCATACAAGCAAGCGGTGAGACTACAACCCCTAGAGCTGTTAAAATTCCGGCAAATAGTGCGCCCTTTGTTAGTGATGGCCGCAAACTGTGAGTTTTGGTTAGGGCGATTACCATTGCGAGGCGTTAGTTGCGGTTTGGGAATGGGCTCTAATAGAACCGTGTGCAAATGATTGGAGTCAAAGCTCCAAGGATAATTTTAACTGGCTTGCAAAAGACGAAATTCATCGCCATAGCCGTTTAAAAGAGAAACCCACCGAAAGCGATTGGCTAACTCCATAATCTTAATTGTATATGCTAGATAATGCTGGATGTCTTCGAGAGATAACAGCTTACGACTAGCTTGTAAATTATAGAATATTTGCTACTAACCACCCATTGCTGAAGGGTGACTTGCTCTAGTTTAGGCTTCTTAGTGCCATAGGAGACAATAAGTTTGGTGTTTCCACCGTCGGAAATTGTTCTCTCATCCTCTCTGGGAACAATATTATCACCAAAGTCGACAATCCTTAAAATTTTCTCATCCTTGGGGAGCTGTGCTGGCTTTAAGAACCTCCCTGAGGTTCCTAGTTTGTGTTGCCAGTCGTTGTATTGCTGCACCATCGCTGTTCCGTCGCTGCACTGGGCTGCATTAGGCGCCGCTTGTTGAAGTGGTTGCAGAATTCCATCTAGTGGCGTTTTAGGAACTTGCCGCTTTAATTCCGCGATGTCAGTGAGTGGAATCCCGAAGGATGAAGGGGAATCCAGTTGTTTAGCGGCTTGAATTTTTGCACGCTTCTCTTCTATACTACGTCGAAGTGAAGCCACCTTTCGCTGCTTGGCCTGTTGTTCCTCCTCGAAGTCAAGGCTGGCAAGCTCCTCTTCCAACTCAGCTATTGTGGTGTCAATATTTGCCGTTGGAGTGAAAAGTTTCCGAGGAGAACTCTTTTCCTCGCCTTCGCAGAATTTGCTGGGAATTCCCCAGGTGTGCTCGCTGGCTGGATTGCCGCATCCAGGCTGACATGCTGGTAACTTGAAAAAGCGCGAATAATAGATAGCTATTGCACTATTGCTAGAATGATACTGGTGTACGCTAGATCCTAATACTAGGTTACATACTAGGTATTTTAATACCGTGATAACAATGGGGTGACAGGCCTACACAACTCCTATCCACGTGTAATAGCCGCTTTGAGAGTTTTGCTCGAACCAGTATATCTTTGAGGATCTGCCCCTTTTGTATGGTACGATAGGGGGATTTCTGAATATTTCGCTAAGCAATAATCCTGTTTTTAGGAGGACATTTCACCAGAGTAGAGCCGTTAGAGGTCATAGGTCTGCGTGGTTTCTGCTGCTATCCGCGTGTAATTTGTAGAGTTCGACACTTCTGTTTTTTTTTTTTTTTTTGCCTCGTGCTAGTTTTTATTGGCTCATTTGTATTGCAAGATATGTTTTAAGCTCTCTAAATATTAGCTCTGGAGGGACAAAGTTTGAAATATTCCGTGAACATGTTGGTTACTTGCACTTTGTATTATTACGCCGGGATCGGCTGTTTGATTGACTGTTGCAAGTTATATATGCTGCTTCTTATCACGGGTGTCATATTATCTTTGTTCGGCTTCCCCAGAGATAGCTGTAGCTTTCCTTGTTGAAAACTATGAGTCTGTCTTAGAGAGACGTTCTTATGTTTCTTGCCATATCATTGAGCGTTTTGTCCTTCCAGTTTGTTCGTTCTGGAACTGCAAATGTAGATATGTT